>NW_019386694.1:560702-707375 GCF_000671375.1 Centruroides sculpturatus | reverse complement strand
CTTACTATTTTAATATATATCTTTTAATTTTACATTTTTTTTACATTTATTGTACTGTACAGTACATATGTTAATATCAATAATAATTTTTGTAACTGACAATCAATAAGATGGATAAGCTTGATAATCCTTAGCAAGATTAGCAATATTCGGTTCAAAATTTCTAAGTTTTAGTCTTTTCATCGACCCCTATGGGTCGATATAGACCACTTTGGCGACCCCTGATTTACATATATAACATATCTTGTTGGTTTGTTCTTTATATAAATCTTTCTTCTTAAACATATCTAGACCAAAGTTTGTATGAGTATTACTTAGATCATGCATGAATCGATACTATGCTCTATATCACTACAATGTATCAAGGTATTTATCCTTTACATGTAGTGCCCTCTCTTGACAAAAATAAAAAATAAATGTTAATTGTTATTGAATTGTTCACAATAGATTGTTGGCTTACCTGCCGACACCTGCCGAATAGATTAATGACTACCCAAAGGCACCGTCACTGTGGAATCACGTTAAAAATTTATCAGTTTAGATCAGGGTCCATCTATTGGGAGACAGATCATCAGAGGAGTTTTCTAAACAACTTTGGCGTTTTGGTGATGGCAAATTCACGGAATATCCCGATACTAATTTGATAACACTAGATAAATCACGAATGGATATACGAGGGGGCAATATCGGCATGTAAAAACCGAATTCGTTGCCGAATGTACCTGGTGGAGTTTTTAAACTTTTAGGACTACTATCTCATAACCTACAGTACTAATTATGGGTGGCCGGATGGCCGAGCGGTCAAGGTGGCAGCCTACCGCTCTGGGGGACCAGAGTTCGAATCCGAACAGGTCGAAAAATCCCCAGGATTTTTCGGGGGTGGTTTGTTCGGATATGTCGGGCCCTCACCACCCGGCATCCCCATTGTGGGCCTGGCCGAACTCATAATGGGTTCGCAAAAAGATGCCCTCTTAGTGCCCACGGAACGAAAAGAGTAGAAAAAAAGTACCAATTATGGTACTCTAGGACAGAAAGGGTTGATTGTGTACATCAGCATGACACGAGTGATCTGCCAAGAGGGATCCGTCTTCAAGGAAGATATGTTATGGGAAACCGACTTCTATTTAGATATTGCTGACATGAAGAAAACGCAGAATACTCTACGTGACCAACACGTTAGCGAAACGAAATGTCACGACCAACTGACAGTGTTCTCTGATTTTATCCACTTGGCAACTGGTGAGCAGGACACAAAGGACTTTAAATGAATATACATATTAATTGAAGTACTGATTAAACTAAACGAACTGTAATCAAAACTCCAATTATTGTTACTGTTATATTCAAATAAACCGTTACAGTTAAGCTTTGTTTTCGTGCAATCGCTTATATTTGTGACATAATGAGCAATCCTTATGTTAATTATGTCACAAATGTTTACTAATAATATACGAATACTCTATATTATTTTAAAACTAAACCATTTTATATCGCATTATATAACTTATATAACATGTGTTTCATTAATCTGTAATTCGTATAACAGATTTTAGCTGATTTCGATTGCATTAGTAGATTAAAATTATATTTACTTTAATCAGATGGATGGAAATATTACATTTCTGTGTCGTAAACGGTAAATTGTCTGCATTATTGCTGTAGAATTTAATGCATTCGATACTTTGAGGAATTAATATTCGATTGTGTAACAAAGAAAATGTTGGAAAAATCAATAATAAATACTCTAAACACTAAACATAAATCTAGCATTGTTCAGGTTGATATGCTAGGTTGTCTATTTTGATAAGTATTGTAAATACAGAACGGAATAATTATCAAACGAATCAATAGTAGGAAACTTTACATAATAGAAAGTATTTTAAACAGGACAGATAGCTTAAAGTCTTCTCGATTAAATCACACAATCAAATATATGCGTAGAATCATTGCAACAAACCTCTGCGTTAACTAAAACATCGAAGAACAATGAACAATAACGACAAAGATATTGATAATTGCCCAACGAGTTTATTTAGTCCACTATTTTCTGCTTTAAAAGCGTTTGCCATTGATTTACTTTCTCCTTGCGAATGCATCAACGACCATGAACAATATTCTTCGTCGAAATATTTTAAACTATACACGAACACAGTAGAAGTATTTCTTTGGCTGAAACCATGCGAATTTCTTATACAGATTTTCAAACCCGATTTGTTCTGCGTACGATTGATGAAGGCTTATAAAGAGCACTCGCTTCATGCTTCCATCATCCTTCTGTGTGTTTCTATTTACGTCGCTCTGCAGTTCAGCATCATCAAGAGAAACAAATTCAAAATTCATTACAACAGATATTGTTACGAGGTAGATCGGAAAATTGCCAATGTCATGGAAAAGTACCTCGTCGCATGCTTAGCGGGTGTCCTCTTAATCTTCGTGTTGATCTCTTTTGTTCCGTCGCTGGTATTTTATCCTGAGATAAAGAGTCAAAAGGGAAGCGATTTCGAAGCTGTGACCTGTTCATTAAATGAAACAATGTGGCTTCTGTATTTAGCCGCACACATTGCATGTGTTGTAGTCTGTTTTGGGCTGATCATGTTTGTCTTCTTAAAGCGAGCTGAAAATTTATCCAAAGAATTAAAGAAGACAAAAATTGGACTGCGCGACTTAAAAATTCGATTGCAAATCACTATGGAAAAGCATGCAGAATTACGCGAAGGATACGAAAACATTAACGAATCATTTTATTGGCTAATTCCTCTGATATACATGCATTTTCTGTATCTCACGTGCTCTCTGACATATGCGGCTACATTTGTTCACATGGATCCAAAACTTCGAGCCATAATAGGAGCATTTGCTGTGTTTCTTGATTGTGGAATCATTTATGTATGCTGGATGGTAACTTCTTGTGTTATGTCGGTGAGTGTTAAAAGGCTGTTTTCATAAAATTATTTAGATTCGTGAATAATTTAATTTCACTCGAATTTTTAATTCTCCATTAAATTATATTAATTTCATAACATTAATATCAACGGAAAAGTTGTCGTAAATATAATCTTTCTAAAATAAGTAACGTGTGTTACTTATGTCTTAATTTAGTCTAAAAAATAAAAAACAAAAGCAATTTTAATATTTCAGCTGTACGACGATTTCAGTTCAATTGTAAAAATGTATCCTGCAAACATTGGAGTTGAAATGAAGTTTAAGGTAGGAATATGTAAAATTTGATGAACATTTTATGGTAAGAGGGATTATTGACTCTAATAATTAATATATTTAAATAGATAATTGGATTTATGAAAAGGTTTAAAGGCGAACCCATTGGCATATCTTTTGCAGAGTGCTTCTATGTAAAGAGAAATTTTCCGATGAGAGTAAGTATGAAGTATCTAAATTATCATCTAACACATTAAAAATTCTATATATTAGATTAACGTAATTATATTTTTCAAGACAAATTATGTATTGTAAATTTAATTATGTTTTCTTTCAATCGCTTCAGGTTCTGAGTGCACTACATTCCATTTTATCAACAATGATTGAATTAAGTGGAGTCATGGAGAAGAAAAAAAATTGTTCTCAGAATCCTCCGGTGTTTAATAATAGCACTAATCTTTATGTATAAATGAGGATGTTTGTTCGTTATACATGCCTAGGCCGTTTGACCAATCGCTACGAAAGTTGGTAGTTACGTTTAGTTACTTATAGTTTAGATCGTCTCATAAATATCACCCCAAACTTTCGATTGTATTTCTGTAAATCACTTAATTTTTAATTATAATCGATTTTCTGAGTTGCACGTATTGCCAATAGATGGCAATACGTGCAACTCAGAAAATCGATTATAATTAAAAATTAAGTGATTTACAGAAATACAATCGAAAGTTTGGGGTGATATTTATGAGACGATCTAAACTATAAGTAACTAAACGTAACTACCAACTTTCGTAGCGATTGGTCAAACGGCCTAGGCATGTATAACGAACAAACATCCTCATTTATACATAAAGATTAGTGCTATTATTAAACACCGGAGGATTCTGAGAACAATTTTTTTTCTTCTCCATGACTCCACTTAATTCAATCATTGTTGATAAAATGGAATGTAGTGCACTCAGAACCTGAAGCGATTGAAAGAAAACATAATTAAATTTACAATACATAATTTGTCTTGAAAAATATAATTACGTTAATCTAATATATAGAATTTTTAATGTGTTAGATGATAATTTAGATACTTCATACTTACTCTCATCGGAAAATTTCTCTTTACATAGAAGCATTCTGCAAAAGATATGCCAATGGGTTCGCCTTTAAATCTTTTCATAAATCCAATTATCTATTTAAATATATTAATTATTAGAGTCAATAATCCCTCTTACCATAAAATGTTCATCAAATTTTACATATTCCTACCTTAAACTTCATTTCAACTCCAATGTTTGCAGGATACATTTTTACAATTGAACTGAAATCGTCGTACAGCTGAAATATTAAAATTGCTTTTGTTTTTTATTTTTTAGACTAAATTAAGACATAAGTAACACACGTTACTTATTTTAGAAAGATTATATTTACGACAACTTTTCCGTTGATATTAATGTTATGAAATTAATATAATTTAATGGAGAATTAAAAATTCGAGTGAAATTAAATTATTCACGAATCTAAATAATTTTATGAAAACAGCCTTTTAACACTCACCGACATAACACAAGAAGTTACCATCCAGCATACATAAATGATTCCACAATCAAGAAACACAGCAAATGCTCCTATTATGGCTCGAAGTTTTGGATCCATGTGAACAAATGTAGCCGCATATGTCAGAGAGCACGTGAGATACAGAAAATGCATGTATATCAGAGGAATTAGCCAATAAAATGATTCGTTAATGTTTTCGTATCCTTCGCGTAATTCTGCATGCTTTTCCATAGTGATTTGCAATCGAATTTTTAAGTCGCGCAGTCCAATTTTTGTCTTCTTTAATTCTTTGGATAAATTTTCAGCTCGCTTTAAGAAGACAAACATGATCAGCCCAAAACAGACTACAACACATGCAATGTGTGCGGCTAAATACAGAAGCCACATTGTTTCATTTAATGAACAGGTCACAGCTTCGAAATCGCTTCCCTTTTGACTCTTTATCTCAGGATAAAATACCAGCGACGGAACAAAAGAGATCAACACGAAGATTAAGAGGACACCCGCTAAGCATGCGACGAGGTACTTTTCCATGACATTGGCAATTTTCCGATCTACCTCGTAACAATATCTGTTGTAATGAATTTTGAATTTGTTTCTCTTGATGATGCTGAACTGCAGAGCGACGTAAATAGAAACACACAGAAGGATGATGGAAGCATGAAGCGAGTGCTCTTTATAAGCCTTCATCAATCGTACGCAGAACAAATCGGGTTTGAAAATCTGTATAAGAAATTCGCATGGTTTCAGCCAAAGAAATACTTCTACTGTGTTCGTGTATAGTTTAAAATATTTCGACGAAGAATATTGTTCATGGTCGTTGATGCATTCGCAAGGAGAAAGTAAATCAATGGCAAACGCTTTTAAAGCAGAAAATAGTGGACTAAATAAACTCGTTGGGCAATTATCAATATCTTTGTCGTTATTGTTCATTGTTCTTCGATGTTTTAGTTAACGCAGAGGTTTGTTGCAATGATTCTACGCATATATTTGATTGTGTGATTTAATCGAGAAGACTTTAAGCTATCTGTCCTGTTTAAAATACTTTCTATTATGTAAAGTTTCCTACTATTGATTCGTTTGATAATTATTCCGTTCTGTATTTACAATACTTATCAAAATAGACAACCTAGCATATCAACCTGAACAATGCTAGATTTATGTTTAGTGTTTAGAGTATTTATTATTGATTTTTCCAACATTTTCTTTGTTACACAATCGAATATTAATTCCTCAAAGTATCGAATGCATTAAATTCTACAGCAATAATGCAGACAATTTACCGTTTACGACACAGAAATGTAATATTTCCATCCATCTGATTAAAGTAAATATAATTTTAATCTACTAATGCAATCGAAATCAGCTAAAATCTGTTATACGAATTACAGATTAATGAAACACATGTTATATAAGTTATATAATGCGATATAAAATGGTTTAGTTTTAAAATAATATAGAGTATTCGTATATTATTAGTAAACATTTGTGACATAATTAACATAAGGATTGCTCATTATGTCACAAATATAAGCGATTGCACGAAAACAAAGCTTAACTGTAACGGTTTATTTGAATATAACAGTAACAATAATTGGAGTTTTGATTACAGTTCGTTTAGTTTAATCAGTACTTCAATTAATATGTATATTCATTTAAAGTCCTTTGTGTCCTGCTCACCAGTTGCCAAGTGGATAAAATCAGAGAACACTGTCAGTTGGTCGTGACATTTCGTTTCGCTAACGTGTTGGTCACGTAGAGTATTCTGCGTTTTCTTCATGTCAGCAATATCTAAATAGAAGTCGGTTTCCCATAACATATCTTCCTGGAAGACGGATCCCTCTTGGCAGATCACTCGTGTCATGCTGATGTACACAATCAACCCTTTCTGTCCTAGAGTACCATAATTGGTACTTTTTTTCTACTCTTTTCGTTCCGTGGGCACTAAGAGGGCATCTTTTTGCGAACCCATTATGAGTTCGGCCAGGCCCACAATGGGGATGCCGGGTGGTGAGGGCCCGACATATCCGAACAAACCACCCCCGAAAAATCCTGGGGATTTTTCGACCTGTTCGGATTCGAACTCTGGTCCCCCAGAGCGGTAGGCTGCCACCTTGACCGCTCGGCCATCCGGCCGCATATTTAGGATTTAATTATTTCAGTCGAAGCGGTAGGCTGCCACCTTGACCGCTCGGCCATCCGGCCACCCATAATTAGTACTGTAGGTTATGAGATAGTAGTCCTAAAAGTTTAAAAACTCCACCAGGTACATTCGGCAACGAATTCGGTTTTTACATGCCGATATTGCCCCCTCGTATATCCATTCGTGATTTATCTAGTGTTATCAAATTAGTATCGGGATATTCCGTGAATTTGCCATCACCAAAACGCCAAAGTTGTTTAGAAAACTCCTCTGATGATCTGTCTCCCAATAGATGGACCCTGATCTAAACTGATAAATTTTTAACGTGATTCCACAGTGACGGTGCCTTTGGGTAGTCATTAATCTATTCGGCAGGTGTCGGCAGGTAAGCCAACAATCTATTGTGAACAATTCAATAACAATTAACATTTATTTTTTATTTTTGTCAAGAGAGGGCACTACATGTAAAGGATAAATACCTTGATACATTGTAGTGATATAGAGCATAGTATCGATTCATGCATGATCTAAGTAATACTCATACAAACTTTGGTCTAGATATGTTTAAGAAGAAAGATTTATATAAAGAACAAACCAACAAGATATGTTATATATGTAAATCAGGGGTCGCCAAAGTGGTCTATATCGACCCATAGGGGTCGATGAAAAGACTAAAACTTAGAAATTTTGAACCGAATATTGCTAATCTTGCTAAGGATTATCAAGCTTATCCATCTTATTGATTGTCAGTTACAAAAATTATTATTGATATTAACATATGTACTGTACAGTACAATAAATGTAAAAAAAATGTAAAATTAAAAGATATATATTAAAATAGTAAGCGCTTTTTGTTTTTCCTTGTAACACAAACTTTTTGGTGGGGTCGATGTGAGGTTTCGAAAAGTTGCAGGGGGTCGACGATGAAAAAAGTTTGGCTACCCCTGATGTAAATAGATTATTTGTTTACTCTTTCTGCCCCATGAGCACTAAGAAGGCCTCTTTTAGCAAGCTGATTATGGATTCGGCAAGGCCCACAATAGTAAGAGACGGAGGCCAACATATCCAATCGAACCACCTCCCGAAAAATTCCTGGACCCGTCCGAAATCGATCCCGGATCCCCAGAGTGATAAGCTGCCACCTGACCCAGTGGCGTAGCATGGGTGTCAGCCGCCCGGGGCAAAGGAAAATTTCGCCGTCCCCTAATTTAGGTATCTCAATTTAAAAGACTAAAATTCAGTTTCGTCACAGAATAAGTAATGAAAAATTCTGTGCTAGTGTTGCCACCTTTTTAAAATCGCTAACCCGGACGGCAGGCGAGGTTTGTTCGAACAGAAGTTCCTGATGCATGCATACGTCATTTTGCAATGCGAAGAATGTGCAGTGCATGCCAATTCGAAATCAGATACAGTTAGCGACTAGGGAGACTTGGGTAGTGGTAACGTAACCTAGCTCTATTGAACATTGGAAGTGTACAGGTTGCGCATGGCATAGCCGGGTAAAATTAGTAGTTCATTTCCCTCTGCTCATTTCAATCAGTTCGAATCGTAGGTGCGGCGAAAATGTGAAATGTAGTGTTTCAAATTTTTTATAAGATATTATTATTATTATTTATTGTGAAATTTTGGAAAATATGGCGATTGGTAAAAAAAATGACCACCTAAGATTCATTTTTTGAACTCAGAGGATCTTAAAACGTCAAAAAAAGCTAAAAAGTATTACAGGGGTGTTCTCTGTATGTATGGATGTGGGGGGAGCAACACGATTTTGTTCACCAATTTGAATATTAATAATTCCTGTGCTTTTCTTTCGAAAGTTCCTGACATTTTTCAGGAAAATTTATTTTTTAGCGGGATTGTTGCGCTGCAATTTGAAAAAATTGTAACTTATAAATTCCCACTGTGGTCTGTCCGTCTTTCCCTAAACTCGAGACCGGATATGAAAAGGATGCCCCGATTTACTATATACGAACTTCCGATGCAAACCGGAAATCAAGTTGTTTGAATTCAAATATTTCCCCCTGAAATGAGTTAGATAACCGTTAAGACTCTATTGCTAACAGAAAAAGTATGATATACAGTACAGGGAAAAGACTACAGTAGAGCATCGATTATCCGCCACCTCGGTTAACCGACCGCGTTCTAGTCGGAAAATTCAAATGTCCGCTAGTGACGTGGTGCTACAATATTTGGCTATGTCTTGGCTACTTTAATATTATTTTTACGTGTTTTAGCTGGCAACATGGATCGACCACGAAAGGGAGCCAGTATTTATACGAGGCTTAATTTTCTAATTTTTAACGAAACAATTGCGACGATTATTATTTTAAAAAAATTTGATAGGCTTAACATGGAGGAAAATTCAACGCGAAGTAGGTTAATAGCGATATACCAATATACTAATTACACGGGATATAATAATATACTACACTAATAATGGATTTTTTTCATATTTTTCGGTTATCCGACTTTTCAATTATCCGACCAACCCGAGTCCCCAATTGAGTCGGATAATCGATGCTCTACTGTACTAATTTTGAGGTGGAGAGCATATACTTTAAATTAAATAAATTAAAATTATGATTAAAAATTGCAGCCAGACATTGTGAAAATATCAATAAATATTTGCTCGTTAGCACTTAGAATATTTTTTTAAACAGATGGAGCCACATGCAGTTTAAATAATGTTGCTAGGAAAGTTAAGCAACTCGATGCTGGATTTTTAATAATTGCTTCCAACTTTTCCATTTCAAAGTAAATAACGCATGACTAAGAAGTGTTTTAGAAAATTGAAAAATGTATACATGAAAGGTCTTATTGAAATGTAAAAGAAAATATTTACAACCGAGAAACGTATAAACGGGGTGCAACTATTTCTTTCTTTCTTTTCTCTCTGGATTTTTTGGTAGAGGTAATTAATTGCACTTGAAGCCTTACCTTTGATAAAT
This sequence comes from Centruroides sculpturatus, assembly GCF_000671375.1. NCBI lineage: Eukaryota > Metazoa > Arthropoda > Arachnida > Scorpiones > Buthidae > Centruroides > Centruroides sculpturatus. The sequence goes on along the minus strand of NW_019386694.1, from coordinate 697,580 downwards.
TAAATAAAAAAGCTGACCATTTCAGTATCTAGCACATTACACAAATGTCAATTTTTGCCTGCATATTTTCACCACTTAATCAAATTAAGCCATTTGAAATTTGGAACCTCAATTCGGAAATTTTTATACTTTATACTTCTCCTCCTTATGAGGGCCCAGAGGCACTACAAATTTAAGCAGTAATTATAACACTGGAAGCATATCAGTTTGCTCCCAATGGAAAACTTGCAGCAGATGCCATTGGCGTATAGCTACCCAATACTGTATCTAGTATGAGTTCCTCTCAGTTATAAAATCAACGAAAGAAATTTTAAGATAGCATTTCAATAAATATACAATCCTGTAATTTTTTCATATTTTATGGTTCATCATAAAATCAGTTGTGCAGATTAATTCTATCGCATTGTTTACTTTCACTTACATATTCTGTAAAAAATCAACCTGAACTTCTAACAAACTTTAATGATAATTTTTGAAAGATGCAATATCGAATGAAAACATGACAATGACATGACACACAAAGGTTTCAACATGGTTTATTTCATGGAAAATTAGTTTACAAAAAGTATTGCGATGGTCGGCAACATGCGCCTGACCATCGTCCCCAACCGACGTGATGGCAGAAGTCAAGGTTGACCACTTTTGGATCGGCGTGTTCAGGTTTGTACATACTGTACCTCTCATGTGATCCGACCTTTCTCTACATGATCATCATTCTTATAACCTTCTGTACACAGAGTTGTAATTATTGGTAAATAAACTAGTGATAACGACATTCGGATCCTTCCTTCCGTCTGAGAATCATAAACTCAACTCCATGACAATCCTTTCTGCAGATGCAATCGGATTGACCGATCTAACTGACTTTGACCATCAAGAGGAACCATTAACGGTCCCCTCACTGGTGAGCCAAACAGGATCCGACAACGTGGGAGCTCAACACCATTTCCGAAGCCCAGACACCATTTACGGAAATTCAGATATGCCTCCTTTTCTCTTCCATGCTGGTCAAGCAGCTGAACAAAGATGACGGAGCCCAAACCCACCACAGAAATGAGCAGAGTGGCACTGAAACTACCCCCATTCTGGGACAAGACCCCAGAGCTGTGGTTTGTCAATATAGAGGCACAGTGCATCATTTCAGGCATTACAAAAGACAGTACCAAGCATCACTCTGTCATGTCTGCTCTCAACTCCGACATCTTGAACTAAGTAAGCGACATCGTCCTGAACCCACCAGCCGAAAACAGTTAAAATACACTGAAGACCAGACTGCTTGCCAATTTCTCAGACTCAGAGCAAAGGCGAATCAAAGTGCTACTCTTAGATATTGGCATTGGGAGATGAAAAGCCATTACATTTACTAAGAAAACTAAGGCAGTTAGCCAATAATAAATTAGGGGAAGACATTCTAAAAACCTTATGGCTGCAACAGACCCAGACGATCCTGGCAGCCTCTGACAACAGATTAGAAAACTTGGCCACCATAGCTGACAAAATAGGTGAGGTAACGCACGCAAATGTCAACAAAATCCAAAAAGGCCCCGATAATATGCAAATCCAGTTAAGTGAGCTCCAGACACAAATAGAATCCCTGAGTCAGAGAATCAAATGATTACCTCAGCCCGAGACAAGTCTAGGCAAGGAAGATCACATTGGTGGCGGTGCTCAAAGACGCCCAAGGGGATGCTAGCCACCTTTGCTGGTATCACCAGAAATATGGGAGTGAGGCAAAACACTGCCACTTCCCATGCTCTTTCTGCCAGTCAGAAAACCCTTAAGGAAATTGCACAAAATGGCCCACTGTGATTTCAGACCCGATAACAAGAACCATTTATTCATTTTCGACCCCATTTCAAACCAAGAGTACTTGGTGGATAGCGGAAGTGACGTGTGCATTTTACCCTTCTCAGGAAATGGCACGCAGGACAACCCCTCATTGTGAGGCTCTATGCAGCAAATGGTACACTGATACGAACGTATGATACCAAGTTAGTTACACTCAGGCTCAACCTCCACCGCCGTTTTCAGTGGCCGTTTGTAATAGCCGATGTGAGTAAGCCAATCATAGGCGGCAACTTTCTACAAAAATATGAATTGTTAACTTAATTAATTAATCAACCTAAAGGGCACGCATCTCCGAGACTCAATTACCAACCTAGCCACCATGGGTAAAAAGATCGAAACAGAAATTACTCAAGTAACACTGATAGCCAACTCGTCAACATACCGGAGTATCCTGGAGAAGTACCCTGACATTTTCCACCCTTACCCTGCAGGGACGGCCAGGGCACCCAAACACCACACTGTGCACTACATTATAACAAAGCAACAGCCAGTATTTGAAAAACCAAGCCAACTGCACACAGCCAAACTCACATTGAAGAGTTTCAATACATGATGGAGAAAGGAATTTGCAGGCCCAGCACCTCCAACTTGGCTAGCCCCTTGCACATGGTGCCCAAGCCAAATGGCAAATTCAGACCAACGAGCGATTATTGAGCATTGAATCGACTTATAATTCCCAATTGTTACCCATTACATCTACAAGACCTCCTCTTCCCTATTGAGCAAAATTATATTCTCCAAGGTCGATTTAGTCCACGTGTACAATCAGGTACCTGTACATCCCGATGACATCCCAAAGACTGCGATCACAACCTTTTTTGGTCTTTTCAAATTTGTGTTCATGCCTTTCAGTTTGTCCAATGCTGGGTAGATTTTCCAACGGTTCATAAATGAAAGCTCAACTTTACCTTTGCATACCTCAACATTTTAATCACCAGAGAATCGAGAGAGCAGCATCAGATTCACCTAGAGACAGTTTTCCATCGCCTGTCCGAGTATAGTGTCAAGGTAAATCTGAGAAAATGTATATTCAGAGCACCAGAGCTACCGTTTTTGGGGTATTTAGTCGGCAAAAAGGGCAACAAACCACTACCCAAATGCGTAAGCCCTATACTGGCGTATAAAATTCCAGCAATAATTCGTGAGCTCAGACGTTTCCTGGGACTACTTAACTATTATCGTAGGAATGTCCCAAACGCAGCTCATGCACAAGTCCCACTGAATGAGTTACTAAAAGGATCAAACCTTAAATCCAACAGCAAAATTCAGTGGACCGAGAAGATAACCAATGCCTTCCACCACTGCAAGGAGGAATTAGCCAACGTGATGCTATTAACACACCCAAATCCAAATGTGCAACTGGCACTTTTTACTGACGCAAGCGATATAGCTATCAGCAGCTCACTAAATCAAGTTGACCCCTCGAATGACACACCAAAAATGCAGCCACTAGCTTTTTTCTCTGACAAATTAACGGAGCCGCAACAGAAATGGTTGGTTTTCAATAGAAAGCTTTATGCCATATATACATCAATAAGGCATTTCAAGCACATGACCAAAGGCAGGGAGTTTACGGTCTTCACAGACCCATTGCCCACTGACATACGCTTTTAGTCAGAAGCCTGAGAAGTGCACCCCTAGGCAGTTAAGGCACCTAGACCTTATAGAGCAATTCAGCACGGACATCTGCTACATCAAAGGCAGTGACAATACACCAGCAGATGTATTGTTGCGGATCAAAACTATTGAGGTGCCAAACGCAGTAGACTACACAAGCATCATGCAAGCCCAGAGCAGTGACCCTGAATTACAACAACTATTTTCTGCAAATATGGCCTTGCAGCTAAAAAAATGCCTTTAACAGATGCAGGCCCTAATTTATTCTGACATATCTACGAACAAAATTTGCCCATATATCTCAATTAAATTCCGCAGGAAAGTCTTTGACACCAAACACAATCTGGCTCATCCCGGGTTAAGAGCTACCACCAAATTAATAACTAATCGTTTTGTTTGGCCTTCCTTCGGAAAGAACTCTCATATATGGGCCAAAACCTGCACACCATGCCAACGAGCGAAAGTTCATAGGCATACGTGGAGCCCTGTCCAAAATCTTCAGGTCCCTGAAATCCGTTTCGAACACATGCACATGGATATTGTAGGTCCCCTTCCGCCTTCGCAAGGTAACATATATTGCCTCAAGCTCATCAACAGGTTCACCCATTGAGTGGAGGCTCTCCCGATCACTGACTGTATGGCAGAGACAGTAGCTAAGGTTTTTTGCGATCAGTGAGTGGGTCATGCGTTACAGTGTACCGAAGACAGTCACTACTGAGCAGGGTAGACAATTTGAATAGCACCTGTTCTGAGCTTTGACCAAATTATTGCGCAGCAACCATATGCACATGAGAGCCTTTCACCCAGCGGCCAACAGTCTGGTGGAGAACAGCCACTGCAGACTTAAATCAGCTCTCAAGACTTGCTTGACTGACCGCTGGACAGAGGTCTTACCGTCAGTGCTGCTAGGGATGCGAGCCAACTTTAAAAAAGACATCAAGGCAACAACCACTGAACTCATCTATGAGATGACTTTATGATTACCCAGCAAGTCCCTCGCTCCTACATGACAGACTCAAACGCAGCAGTTTTTGTCCAGCAGCTCAAAGAGCAAATGTATCAACTGACACTAACGCCAACGAGATGTCACGAGACAAAGAAAATATTCAGCCCCCAGGACCTACGGAGCTGCACCCACGTTTTCGTGTGGCACGACGCCGTATGGCCACCTCTGCAGCCGCCATATGACCTTTTCCTGTACTGCAGTGTACAGACAAATTTTTCAAAGTCCTCATATGGCAAAAAGAGACAGTTATCTCCATAGACAGACTTAAACTGGCTTACTGTCTGACAAAACACCCTTCACAAAGCAAGAGACCACCAACAAACAAAAACCAAGAGACAGACGTACACGACCCTAAACCATCGAGCACCATGCACTCGAATCAACAAGCCAAAACCAAAACCACAACGTGCTCCAGAAGACGCATGCGTTTCCTGGCACTTTTTCTCTAGCTTCACAATCATTTACACTAGGCTGCAGCAGTCAGCAACACTGCATCTGACCACCGTCCCCAACCAGCGTGATGTCAGAGGTCGAGGTTGACCACTTCTTGGATTGAGGTGTTCAGGTTCGGACATACTGTATCTCTCGTGTGCTCCGATCTTCGTCTACATGATTGGCATTGTTATAATCTTCTGTACATAGAGTTATAATTATTGGTAAATAAACTAGTGATAACAACATTTGGATCCTTCCTTCCATCCAAGAATCATAAACTCGACACCATGACAATCCTTTCTGCAGATGCGATCGGATTGACCAATCTAACTAACTTCGACCATCAAGAGGAACCATTAACGGTCCCCTCCGTACTTACAATGATCATCATTTAGAAACAATCTGCTGTATCTTAAATTATTACTACTACAAGCAAAATGAGTCATGAAATTAAATAAATATGCTAGACTAAACTTAATCTTAAGCTGTATTATTAATGATTAAAACAGAAATATCAAATTTCTTAATGCTTCATTCTATATATTTCTGCATTTACTTGTTTATATTGCACTTCAAATGCCTCTAGGTAGATTTTTCATTAACGTTTTTCTCCTTTTCAGATAACAAATGTCAACAGAAATGCATCTGATCAATGTAAATAATTAGACTATTCTCAAATTTAATTCTTTTGTGAAAGTTTGCTTTCCTGTATTTTAAAACAGAATTTTAAATGGTATTTCCATTTACTTTCCTTTTCATAATTGGTATACACAACAATTACAAAGGTTTTGTTAGATGAGTAAGTTGACGCTTAAAGAAATTAATTTATGATAAAATGCTTAAAGTGTATATATCACTTAAAGTAGATATCACTTTAAGTGATATACACACTTAGCATTTTATCATAAATTAATTTGATGATAAAGTGAAATATCACTTTAAGTGATATTTACATGCAAAACATCTGTCATATATCTCACAACAAAACTGATAATTCTTCAGCAGAAAATTCATCTTGACACTAAGTTATAATTATTTTTAAGTTCCTTTTTACAGATATTACACTTCTGAATAGGAGTTTTCAAATGTGCTGTTAGCATATTTTTGATTTTGAATGGCTCATGACAAATTCTGCATGCAAATATACACTCACTGCCAAAAGTTAAGCACAGAGCAGTAAACTGCGAAAAAAAATCAACAAATACAGCTTTGGTTGACACGAAATGCGGCAGGACAGTAGCAAATATGTTTATGCATGAAACAACACAAAGAATTACATAGAAAGATGAAAACAATACTGAATTTTCTTAAAGTATAAAATGAAATCATATTGGAATCATTAACAAAACGACATTTAAATCCAAAACAAACAAACAAAACCGACATTAATAGGGTAAATAATCACCCCTCATACTTAGACAAAGTTTACAGAGTGTAACCATGCTTTCCATGAGGTGATCAACCACTCCAGAGTCAAATAAGTGCCATTCCTCCTGTAGAGCAGTTTGCAACTCTGTGAGAGTGGCAGGGGGTGGGAAACGTGCACACACAGCATAGCCGAGGGCGTCCCAAAGATTCTCAATGGAATTGAGGTCTGGCGAGTACAGTATGCCGGCCAGCCAATCCATACACGTGATTCCCTCGCTCTCAAGGTAGTCGTCAACGAGGGCAGCTCTATGGGTTCGTGTGTTATTATCCATTAAAACAAAAGCAGGACTAACTGCTGCAGCATACAATTTCACAACGGGTTCGAGGAATTCATCTCGATACTGAACAGCCATCACAGAACCCCCTCGATAGATGTGCAGGTTGATGCAATATCCCAACAAAATGCCTGCCCACACTGTAATGCTTCCACCTCGGAATGCGTGATGCTCGATGATGTTCTGGGGCCTATTGCGTGTGCCTTTTTCTCTCCATATTCTTACACATTTGTCATCTGGCTCCAGGAAACATCGCAACTCATCCATAAACATAATGTTGCCCCAATCAGACACAGTCCAATTTATATGTTGCCAACACCACTTTAATTGTGTGTCTTTAGATTGAACGAATAGTGGAACACAAACTCGTAGTACTTGGGTATACAGTCCGTTCATGTGTAGCCTTCGGTGCACAGTAGTAGCAGATATTGTTTTACCAATGGCTGCTGCAACCATTGATGTCACATGTGTACAAATTGCTCTTCAATTCCGCTTGGCTACAACAGCAATATAGTGATCTTCTGCGCGGCTTGTAACCCTTGGGTGACCAGCCACAGTGTTTGGACAACTGTTTGGCTTGTTTAGAATTGTTTCCATAACCATGAAATGATGGAATGATGAACACCGAAGAAAAGAGCAACATCTGTGATTGAATGTCCTGCTTCAAGGCGTCCCATACACCGCCAGTGCTTACTGTCTGTCATTCGTCTTCTGGAAGTCATAGAAAGACGTCAGTCATGCACACTAATTGTACGACAGTTCTCCACACTATTTCTCGGCACTTACATGCAACTCCTCTCACACTTCAGAAGGCTGGCTTCTTATACGACTGTCTGTTTTGCATATTTTGCAATACGTAACCGTGATTGATAGTAACATAACATATTTGCATACTTCCACCTACCTCTGCAGTGAATTGCAGCCTCTCAAATGTTGATTGCTTTCCAGACATGAACATTTTCTGCTCTGTGCTTAACTTTTGAAAGTGTGTATATTTTCAGGTTAAACAAAGCTTTTAGGGAGTGCAAACTTATGGCCTGTTTTTCTTACCACTGAATAGTAATCACTGAATTACTGGTAATTTCTAAATTTTTATTCCAAATACAAAAATTAGAACCAGTGATTGTGTAGTTGCTGCCCTATTGGTGAGTCAGCAACTAAATAACCAGTGTGCAATATGCCCAACTGAGTTCCTTTCCTTCTGTTTTGAAAAGCAAGTGCAAGTTTTGTTACATGAAAAAATAAGAGCACACTGGAAATTTTTAGTTATCACAATTAACCTGTCCTACGTTGTTCCTGAAAATATTCGTGTTGACCTCATTGACGATCCTCAATATTTTCATGTTTACATTGGAACGTTTTTGATACTAGATGTCGCTATGCATCACAATTTTTATATTAAAACGAACTTTTAAAATATAACTTTTTTTGTTTGTATATTATTCAATATATTTACTTTGTTTGTTCAACGTAAAAAAATAATTTTTAACGATATAGTAAACACAATTATTATTTAAACAAAAATTTAACATCCACGAAAATTCAACATGGCGTCACAGGCAACAAATAAAAATTTCAACATCAAATAGGTTAAAAGTGGCCATTTCTAGTGGTCGCATTCAAATAAATGTTCCATTTTGTCAACCAAACTGGCTATTGCACTCTAGGCATTATAATGAAGAATCAAATTGCTAAACTGTCCAGCTAAGTGCTATAATACAATTCTTTAAAAATGTCTTTAATATATACAAAGAAATAAATATCGAAAGTATATAAAAATAAATATTTGACTTTAAAATATTATGATACATCTGAATAATTTTTACCAATTTTACCAGTAAAAAATATCTTTTCAGTATATTTACCAACCAATTTTTACCCATTTATCGGTAATGCAATCCCTAACAGCAATGTCTTATAAAATTATTTTTATACGTAAGGCTTGCTTTTCACTTCTCTCAAAAGTATTTACATTTATTACCATGTCTTGCTCTGTGATTACACAGAGAGTTGTTTGATTTAAAAGGTCTGTTACAGATTTCACAAGAATAGTCGTACTTGCTATGTTTTTCCATGTGGTTGCTTAAAGGCTGTTCTGCTTTAAAACTCGCCTTACATAGCTCACAACGATAGTCACTTTTATCGCTATGAACTGCTTTACGATATTTCCAATTGCATTTTGTTTTAAAACGCTTATTACAAATATCACATTTGAAAGGTCTGTCTTCGCTATGCATTATCAGATGATTTCTCAAATGAGATTCCTGTCTGAATTCCTTTTCACATATTTTACAAGTATAAGATGAATGTGTTTTATGGTGCATCTCTAGTCGGCTAAATGTCATAACGCGCTTACCACAAATGTCACATTGAAATGGCTTCCACTGTTCGACAGGTTCTAGAAGGTATTTTGAAGATGACTGCAACTCAAATTTTTTATTATCAATTTGGATTTGATTTTCAATTTCATGTTCTTTCCTGTGTCTTCGCAGAAGAAATTCCCAGTAAAACATTCGATTACAGGTTGTGCAGTGAAACGGTTTGTTTCCAACATGAAAGAACAGATGGGCTCGCAATACCTTGTAATTTGTGAACATCTGAGTACATAAATTACACATGAAGTCTTCTTTAGAAAGAGATGTGCACATTACCTTGAAGTATTTCTTTTTAATATTCATTTGGATTTTATCAAATTTTTTATTTGAAAAATTGTACCTCCTCCCATCGATCTTGTATTTATAACATTTTGCTGTTTTGGGATAATGCTGATTATCATATTTCTCACTCTGTTCTTTCTCCTTAACTGAAAATTTAAAAAAAACATAATAATGAAATTAATGATATTTAAATAAACACCAAATACCATACAAATATTAGAGTTTAAATAATATTACAAGGTAAGACAATGCTCCCACTTTTATCGCTTTTTTGCATTTTCAGAAAGTTTTAAGAAAATTGCAATAACAATTTGAAATTGAAAACAGAAGTGGCTAAAGAGAGTGCAGTCACAGAAAGAAAGAAAATTGATGCTTGTTGGCATGTTGGTAATTTAGCAATTTTGTAACTTGATCTAGCTATTTTAATATAGCACATCAGCTACCAGGAATAACATTTCTCTGTTAAGTACACTTCTGTATTGTGATTCATTCATTGATTATGGTATATGCTATGATAGATATCAGGGATGGAGAGTTGAGTTGGGAATCATGTATTTTTCTGCTGACTCCCCATCCCTGGTATATACAGTGGATTCTCGATCTATTCTCCTGTATCAATCATTTTCTTACATCTATTGGTTGTTTCCTCCAGTCCCAAATAAGGATCCATGTATATAATGTTATTGTCGTAAGTTCGATAAAGGAGGATAATCCTAACAAATAGATATTATAGTCAAAAAATTATTTAAAAACAATGGAGTCAGATTATTTATCCAATTCTTATTTAATTGTATTATAGAGAAACACACAAAAAATCTAATTTTTCTTTCCTTTCTGACTTACAAAGGGTAGATAAGTTCAAAATTATAAAACATTACATCAAAAATGAAATAAAAATTAAAGTTAAAAAAGGTAAAAGCAAAACCACTTTGAAGAGAAAACCACTATTTCATTGTTAAATCCCCTAAATGCATTTCATCAAAAATATTAGGCCTCCTCAGTAGGGCTTCAGCATACAGATTAAAATCTGACAATATCCCATCATAGGTTTCCATTATGAATTTTCATCTATATATCCAACAAAAGTCTCCCAGTATGCAACTGTCAACTCACCCGTATTATTGGCATAAGTTTGGCAAAATGTTCTTTAACTTTTCTTTTTACATTATTTTTCCTTATAAACAATTTTTACATGATTAATTAATGTTTTTTCACATTTATTATAAGATAGGAGAATTATTATACAGTAGAACCTCCATTATCCGGATTTTCGATTATCTGGATTGTTCAAAATAAACAAAAATTTTACGAATTTGCTGATTTGCACTTGGCGAATTACGACACTGTTTATGTACGTGATGGAATGCATAACTTTTTTTGTTTCAACAACGTCTCACCCAGCACAGTGGTCGTAAACTCTTAAATATATTTTACGTAGTAATAAAAATATAACTTGACATACGTATTTATAAATAATTTATATTCAAATTACATCATTTCTATGACCAAGGGCGGCGTAAGGCATGGACGACGTGGGCCACCGCCTATGCCTCGCGGTCCGAAGGGCCTCGCGCCTCGAAGGTTTATGCATTACTTAAAAGCCGCGAACGCGACGAAAAAATTTTACTCGTCATAAAACGATAAATAGTTTGTCAAATTTTTATTCATAAAAATGCAGTTTCAACTGCTTTTTATTTTATAAAATCCGTCTTCTTGCGCCACCAGAGGGCCTTTTAAACAATAGGTAGTCTGTTAGCGTTGGTCAGTAGTAGTCCAAATTCAATACGAACGTTTGTTTCTTGAAAATTTGATCACAATTTAAATACAGTATTTACTTTTAATATTACCGATATGTCATCGAAAAGAAAACGTGTTGTATTATCATTAAAAGACAAATTAAAGTATTTATTTCGATTATCCGGATTTTTCCTTATCTGGACTACCTTCATCCCCAATTAGTCCGGATAATCGAGGTTCTACTGTATTTTAATCTTACAGCTGCTAAATGCTCTGACAATCTGGTCTTTAATTTTCTCTGTTTCACCAATATAGAATCTTGGACATGTGCACTCTACAGACTCTAATGCACAGAGAAGCAACACATCTTAGAGACAAAAATTTATAATTTCACTAACATTTTCGACACTTGTACCATACCACCTTCAAGTGCAAAAAAAGAGTCAATACATTAAGTATTCTTACCAAAAGAAAATAGAAGAAATTTCAGTATTCTTAATACTTTTTTAAAATGTAGAATAAATGAACATCTGTGTGCATGTTCCATATTATTTAGCTTTACAGAAAATCATCATATAAGCCTATCACTGGAAAATGCACATTTCATATGAGATAAACAACAAAAACATCAAAGTCATAAATTTCCTGTGTCAATCGTTTTCCCGCATAAGTCATTTCCCCCGAGTCTAGCCAAAAACGATTGATCAACAATCCATTGTACTATGTACAGTACTAGAGTCCATGCAGTGAAAGAGTAGACATAAGTCAGCCTGAAGGTCTGTCTATGAAAAGAATGGAAGGAGACATGAATCACAGTAATAGAATTTGTAAAAATATCATAAATAATATTAATGCTTTACTTTTTTTACAAATTTTATTACTGTGATTCATTTGTCAACTCCTACGTCTCCTTCCAGAGACGTGAGAGTTGACAAATTGATATTTAACGTAGACTGTTCCAGCTCAGGTTGACAAATGTCTACTCTTTTGCTGTGTTGACTTTAGTACATGATATATACTACAATACATACTCACACTATCTGATAGATAAAAGGAGAATAAATCAAAGATGGATGACAACAAAGTGATTATTTAATGCTTGTTTTTGTCAAAATAAGAAAAAGAAAACAAAACATTTTTTTTTTGTTTTTCATCTTTATGCTTTCTTTCCATCCTTTCAATAAAAAATTTCAGGAAAATTGGAAACTTTATTAAAAACATTAAGTTTTTTCTTAAAATTTTTAAAATTTCAAATACAGTGTCTGAAAAGTTACTGTAAAATGGAAAAGGCTTAAGAAAGTTTTAATAAAAGTGAAGTTTTATCCACAGTATTGCAGTTTCGCCTACAGCAAATGCTGAAAATGTCTCCCAGAGGCATGAAAACATGTCAGAACTCTGTTCAATTGCCAACATCTTCATCACTTGACCAGTACAAACAAGCATTCTCATTCTCATTGAACTGGTGTGTAGGCATTCCAGAACAACTGTGAGCAAGCAGTGTGCAATATACTGCAACTAGTAGCCTGGGACGCCCCCTAGTGGGTGTTGTTTACAAATTTCCATGAAGCACAGTTCCTTTGACTTTTTTGTTACTATCAATATGCTCTACAGCTGTGTTAAAGTCCCAATGGTAAGATTAGGTGAAGAGGTGACGACCCCCCAAACTGTAGCCCCCTGTGCAAATAATAAAGGCAAAGGAACCATACCAATACTCATGACCCTTCATGAGATATAAGCCTCTGAAATAATAAATTCCTATTACAAATATACTGAATTATTTATATTGTTATATTGACCAAATAATAATTTATTGGCTAAATGAATAATAATAATTCATATTGTTAATTTAAATAAGAATTAAAATTGTTAATTTGAATGTTTGAAATATGACACACGATAGGGGCGCCTCTAGTATCCGTTATCAAACGGTTACAGGACGGATGGACGGGCGGACGGATACCCGTTGAATGGGTTATATATATATAGATGTGAAAATATGAGACATACAACTTAAAAGTCTTATAGACAATACTGCAAAAATAACTTTAATGTAATTAAAAATTTCTCACACAAACTTTTCAAACACTCTGTATCAAGCACAATTCACATCTCTGGCAGTTAGACTTAAACACAGATGCTGTATTTTCGCAGGTTGGCCGACATGTATGTCTATTGGGGAGACCATGAAATCAGATATTTCTGTATGGTAAAATCCGGCATGCCAGTTTATCCCAGGGAATATATTGGTTTGAGTAAGGTTATGCACCACTCTCTAGAACACACAAAAAAACTAATATGTTTTATTCTAAACTTGTACAACTGTCAACATTACATCAAAAACTACAGTTGTATGTTTAATTTCTGAATTTTGCCTTCTTTCTAATGATGTAAAATACTCATGGAATGCTGAAAGTGTATTTTTTATGTTTATTGTAATTTGATCCACAAACACAAAATACACACATCAAATTTCAGAAACTTGCTATAAATTACCAATTTACATCCACATTGTGTGAAATTTGAAAAGAAGGTGTTTTAAGGTAAAAATTTTTAAGATCAGGTAGATTGCCTGTACAGCCCTGCACTGAGTAACTACTAATAAAACAATTATAACAATCAACTGTACATCAGAGTTAAATAACACGTGCCTCAGAAAAACCTTTAACCAATGTGAAATAAAATTTAACAGTACAAACATTTTCAGACCCCTCCTGGGTCCTTCTTCAGATAAAAAAATCGTTTGAAACATTACTAAATACGAAAAAACATTCGTTTGGAACGATTTTTTAAAAATCGGAAAGATAGAATGGAATCTCATGATCAATAGCTTCGAACGTCAAAGCTTCTACGTCATATCGACAGCTATTTAAATATTTTCCCTTTTTTCAAAGATTTTATGAAGAACTTTGTTGTTAAGCATAAAAAACATATCACATAAACAAAGACTACCCCTTTACTTCCTTTCTTTTAGGTTTACAATTCACTTAATCCTCCTGCTGTATTAGGGCCTGCCATGCCAAAGAAAGAGAGATCTCATCTCTGGAATTAATGGGTGATGAAGTGCTGTATGCCCTGTATATCTCTATCTGCTCCAACCATTTGAGATGGTCTAAATAAGAGGAGGTGATAATTAACTTAGTATTTGAAAAGTCTGCTGTTATCTCTGGATCAGACAAGTACGTGGATAAGGAAGTGGAACATTTATTATGTTGAATGTCACGCATGTGTGCTTTCAACCTGATCCCAACAGCATGTTTCATTGAGCCTATGTAAATTAAGTCTTTGTCAAAACAATGGTCCCTATGTGGTACTCTATATACCCCTGGCATTCTTTCTTCCTTAGATTTGTCCTTTCCATTGCATAGAATATCAAACATAGATGGGCATCTTCTGAAGGCTAGGGAGATACCCCTCTGCTGTGTGATTCTACAGTTTTGTGATTTCAATAGTGAGTTGTACGTAATTGACACCCTCTGCATATCCTCCTTCTGGTTGCCATTTATTGAATTAACTCTTTTAGAAGGAGACATCATTTCTCTGAGCCGTTGCGACATTTTTTGTATGATGTTATGGTAGCCATGGTGTTTGGCCACTTCGCATAAGTATTGCAGCTCCTGTTCTAAAGCCCCTTGAGTAGAAGAGTGTGAGTGTGCCCTTTTAACTAGGGCCCTAAATGCCACCATTTTGTATTGGACAGGTTCACAAGAGTTTGCCGGGATAGATGTTGGATAGTCTGATGGTTTGCGGTACATGGAGGTGTGTATGATTGGTCCTCCAAAGTCAATATTCAAATCCAGAAAATGCACCGACGAGTCACTGTGCTGCTCGACCTCCACGGTAAGACCGTAGGGATTGTTGTTCATTTGATCCAAGAATCGGGTGATGTTCGGAGAATCTCTCCAGAGAATGATTGTTTGTAAATTATGATGTTTTGGAGAAAATTCAGAAGTATTGTTTTCTCCAATTGTCTGATTACTAACTCACAAAGATCCCCAGAGACAGAACTGCCCATGGGGACCCCTTTACCCTGCATGTACTTAACTCTGCCGAATTGAAAGATCGAGATGTAACAAATCAAGTGGGACAACTCTAAAACTTGTTGATGGAACTCTTCATTGCGTAAGATTGTAAACAGTAAGTCCCTGATGCTGCAAAAACAAGGAGGAATCTCGATCGAAGAGTACAGTGATCGGAAATCCAGGACCATGATAAAGCTAGGATGTTCAATGTCCTTGAGGAACTCTGCTAATTCCACCAGGTTAGAGATTGTGTATCTGTATCCTTCTAAGTGCAGTGCAATTATTTTGTGCAGAGAGATTTCTAACTTGCATGTAGGTGCCTTGGCCTTATCCACAACCAGCCTCAGTTTTTGGTCTTGTTTGTGAATTTTTGCAAATGCAAATAACTTGGGGGTGTCCGGTGCATCCATGACGATATTCCGCATACCTAATCTTGATGCTAATTTTGTGTTGGAGAATCGTTTAACCCTAGAATGCAACTTGTCTATGGTGTTGTTCTCCTATATAGTAAAATCGCATGGCAGAGGGGTATCTCCCTAGCCTTCAGAAGATGCCCATCTATGTTTGATATTCTATGCAATGGAAAGGACAAATCTAAGGAAGAAAGAATGCCAGGGGTATATAGAGTACCACATAGGGACCACTGTTTTGACAAAGACTTAATTTACATAGGCTCAATGAAACATGCTGTTGGGATCAGGTTGAAAGCATACATGCGTGACATTCAACATAATAAATGTTCCACTTCCTTATCCACGTACACGTCTGATCCAGAGATAACAGCAGACTTTTCAAATACTAAGTTAATTATCACCTCCTCTTATTTAGACCATCTCAAATGGTTAGAGCAGATAGAGATATACAGGGCATACAGCACTTCATCACCCATTAATTCCAGAGATGAGATCTCTCTTTCTTTGGCATGGCAGGCCCTAATACAGCAGGAGGATTAAGTGAATCGTAAACCTAAAAGAAAGGAAGTAAAGGGGTAGTCTGTGTTTATGTGATATGTTTTTTATGCTTAACAACAAAGTTCTTCATAAAATCTTTAAAGAAAAGGAAAATATTTAAATAGCTGTCGATATGACGTAGAAGCTTTTACGTTCGAAGCTATTGATCATGTGATTCCATTCTATCTTTCCGATTTTTAAAAAATCATTCCAAATAAATGTTTTTTCATATTTAGTAATGTTTCAAACGATTTTTTTTACCTGAAGAAGGTCCCAGGAGGGGTCTGAAAACGTTTGTACTGTTAAATTTTATTTCACATCAGTTAAAGGTTTTTCTGCGGCACGTGTTACTAATAAAACAAATGTCAATAAGTCACTAAATGTTTTATCACATTGTAAGCAGAAACTTTCTTCCTGATTTTAAGTCAGGCAAATTATTATACAGTAGAGCGTCGATTTTCCGAATCAATTGGGGACTGGGGTTGTCCGGATAACTGATATTTCGGATAACTGATTTACGTACGATAAAATAGTTTAACGTATCCGATGTCGAAATTTTTCTCCATTGCATGTCGCTTCGCGTTGAATTTTCGTCGATGTTAAGCCTAACAAAGACTATTGTATCATTAAAAATTATTTTTTTATTTTGTACAAACAAAATAAATATATTGAAAAATATAAAAATAATAAAAAATTATGCTTCAGATGTTAATTTAGTATCAAAAACGTAAAATATTTCAGTAGCCCAAGACATANGATGCTGAACTGCAGAGCGACGTAAATAGAAACACACAGAAGGATGATGGAAGCATGAAGCGAGTGCTCTTTATAAGCCTTCATCAATCGTACGCAGAACAAATCGGGTTTGAAAATCTGTATAAGAAATTCGCATGGTTTCAGCCAAAGAAATACTTCTACTGTGTTCGTGTATAGTTTAAAATATTTCGACGAAGAATATTGTTCATGGTCGTTGATGCATTCGCAAGGAGAAAGTAAATCAATGGCAAACGCTTTTAAAGCAGAAAATAGTGGACTAAATAAACTCGTTGGGCAATTATCAATATCTTTGTCGTTATTGTTCATTGTTCTTCGATGTTTTAGTTAACGCAGAGGTTTGTTGCAATGATTCTACGCATATATTTGATTGTGTGATTTAATCGAGAAGACTTTAAGCTATCTGTCCTGTTTAAAATACTTTCTATTATGTAAAGTTTCCTACTATTGATTCGTTTGATAATTATTCCGTTCTGTATTTACAATACTTATCAAAATAGACAACCTAGCATATCAACCTGAACAATGCTAGATTTATGTTTAGTGTTTAGAGTATTTATTATTGATTTTTCCAACATTTTCTTTGTTACACAATCGAATATTAATTCCTCAAAGTATCGAATGCATTAAATTCTACAGCAATAATGCAGACAATTTACCGTTTACGACACAGAAATGTAATATTTCCATCCATCTGATTAAAGTAAATATAATTTTAATCTACTAATGCAATCGAAATCAGCTAAAATCTGTTATACGAATTACAGATTAATGAAACACATGTTATATAAGTTATATAATGCGATATAAAATGGTTTAGTTTTAAAATAATATAGAGTATTCGTATATTATTAGTAAACATTTGTGACATAATTAACATAAGGATTGCTCATTATGTCACAAATATAAGCGATTGCACGAAAACAAAGCTTAACTGTAACGGTTTATTTGAATATAACAGTAACAATAATTGGAGTTTTGATTACAGTTCGTTTAGTTTAATCAGTACTTCAATTAATATGTATATTCATTTAAAGTCCTTTGTGTCCTGCTCACCAGTTGCCAAGTGGATAAAATCAGAGAACACTGTCAGTTGGTCGTGACATTTCGTTTCGCTAACGTGTTGGTCACGTAGAGTATTCTGCGTTTTCTTCATGTCAGCAATATCTAAATAGAAGTCGGTTTCCCATAACATATCTTCCTTGAAGACGGATCCCTCTTGGCAGATCACTCGTGTCATGCTGATGTACACAATCAACCCTTTCTGTCCTAGAGTACCATAATTGGTACTTTTTTTCTACTCTTTTCGTTCCGTGGGCACTAAGAGGGCATCTTTTTGCGAACCCATTATGAGTTCGGCCAGGCCCACAATGGGGATGCCGGGTGGTGAGGGCCCGACATATCCGAACAAACCACCCCCGAAAAATCCTGGGGATTTTTCGACCTGTTCGGATTCGAACTCTGGTCCCCCAGAGCGGTAGGCTGCCACCTTGACCGCTCGGCCATCCGGCCACCCATAATTAGTACTGTAGGTTATGAGATAGTAGTCCTAAAAGTTTAAAAACTCCACCAGGTACATTCGGCAACGAATTCGGTTTTTACATGCCGATATTGCCCCCTCGTATATCCATTCGTGATTTATCTAGTGTTATCAAATTAGTATCGGGATATTCCGTGAATTTGCCATCACCAAAACGCCAAAGTTGTTTAGAAAACTCCTCTGATGATCTGTCTCCCAATAGATGGACCCTGATCTAAACTGATAAATTTTTAACGTGATTCCACAGTGACGGTGCCTTTGGGTAGTCATTAATCTATTCGGCAGGTGTCGGCAGGTAAGCCAACAATCTATTGTGAACAATTCAATAACAATTAACATTTATTTTTTATTTTTGTCAAGAGAGGGCACTACATGTAAAGGATAAATACCTTGATACATTGTAGTGATATAGAGCATAGTATCGATTCATGCATGATCTAAGTAATACTCATACAAACTTTGGTCTAGATATGTTTAAGAAGAAAGATTTATATAAAGAACAAACCAACAAGATATGTTATATATGTAAATCAGGGGTCGCCAAAGTGGTCTATATCGACCCATAGGGGTCGATGAAAAGACTAAAACTTAGAAATTTTGAACCGAATATTGCTAATCTTGCTAAGGATTATCAAGCTTATCCATCTTATTGATTGTCAGTTACAAAAATTATTATTGATATTAACATATGTACTGTACAGTACAATAAATGTAAAAAAATGTAAAATTAAAAGATATATATTAAAATAGTAAGCGCTTTTTGTTTTTCCTTGTAACACAAACTTTTTGGTGGGGTCGATGTGAGGTTTCGAAAAGTTGCAGGGGGTCGACGATGAAAAAAGTTTGGCTACCCCTGATGTAAATAGATTATTTGTTTACTCTTTCTGCCCCATGAGCACTAAGAAGGCCTCTTTTAGCAAGCTGATTATGGATTCGGCAAGGCCCACAATAGTAAGAGACGGAGGCCAACATATCCAATCGAACCACCTCCCGAAAAATTCCTGGACCCGTCCGAAATCGATCCCGGATCCCCAGAGTGATAAGCTGCCACCTGACCCAGTGGCGTAGCATGGGTGTCAGCCGCCCGGGGCAAAGGAAAATTTCGCCGTCCCCTAATTTAGGTATCTCAATTTAAAAGACTAAAATTCAGTTTCGTCACAGAATAAGTAATGAAAAATTCTGTGCTAGTGTTGCCACCTTTTTAAAATCGCTAACCCGGACGGCAGGCGAGGTTTGTTCGAACAGAAGTTCCTGATGCATGCATACGTCATTTTGCAATGCGAAGAATGTGCAGTGCATGCCAATTCGAAATCAGATACAGTTAGCGACTAGGGAGACTTGGGTAGTGGTAACGTAACCTAGCTCTATTGAACATTGGAAGTGTACAGGTTGCGCATGGCATAGCCGGGTAAAATTAGTAGTTCATTTCCCTCTGCTCATTTCAATCAGTTCGAATCGTAGGTGCGGCGAAAATGTGAAATGTAGTGTTTCAAATTTTTTATAAGATATTATTATTATTATTTATTGTGAAATTTTGGAAAATATGGCGATTGGTAAAAAAAATGACCACCTAAGATTCATTTTTTGAACTCAGAGGATCTTAAAACGTCAAAAAAAGCTAAAAAGTATTACAGGGGTGTTCTCTGTATGTATGGATGTGGGGGGAGCAACACGATTTTGTTCACCAATTTGAATATTAATAATTCCTGTGCTTTTCTTTCGAAAGTTCCTGACATTTTTCAGGAAAATTTATTTTTTAGCGGGATTGTTGCGCTGCAATTTGAAAAAATTGTAACTTATAAATTCCCACTGTGGTCTGTCCGTCTTTCCCTAAACTCGAGACCGGATATGAAAAGGATGCCCCGATTTACTATATACGAACTTCCGATGCAAACCGGAAATCAAGTTGTTTGAATTCAAATATTTCCCCCTGAAATGAGTTAGATAACCGTTAAGACTCTATTGCTAACAGAAAAAGTATGATATACAGTACAGGGAAAAGACTACAGTAGAGCATCGATTATCCGCCACCTCGGTTAACCGACCGCGTTCTAGTCGGAAAATTCAAATGTCCGCTAGTGACGTGGAGCTACAATATTTGGCTATGTCTTGGCTACTTTAATATTATTTTTACGTGTTTTAGCTGGCAACATGGATCGACCACGAAAGGGAGCCAGTATTTATACGAGGCTTAATTTTCTAATTTTTAACGAAACAATTGCGACGATTATTATTTTAAAAAAATTTGATAGGCTTAACATGGAGGAAAATTCAACGCGAAGTAGGTTAATAGCGATATACCAATATACTAATTACACGGGATATAATAATATACTACACTAATAATGGATTTTTTTCATATTTTTCGGTTATCCGACTTTTCAATTATCCGACCAACCCGAGTCCCCAATTGAGTCGGATAATCGATGCTCTACTGTACTAATTTTGAGGTGAAGAGCATATACTTTAAATTAAATAAATTAAAATTATGATTAAAAATTGCAGCCAGACATTGTGAAAATATCAATAAATATTTGCTCGTTAGCACTTAGAATATTTTTTTAAACAGATGGAGCCACATGCAGTTTAAATAATGTTGCTAGGAAAGTTAAGCAACTCGATGCTGGATTTTTAATAATTGCTTCCAACTTTTCCATTTCAAAGTAAATAACGCATGACTAAGAAGTGTTTTAGAAAATTGAAAAATGTATACATGAAAGGTCTTATTGAAATGTAAAAGAAAATATTTACAACCGAGAAACGTATAAACGGGGTGCAACTATTTCTTTCTTTCTTTTCTCTCTGGATTTTTTGGTAGAGGTAATTAATTGCACTTGAAGCCTTACCTTTGATAAATTAAATAAAAAAGCTGACCATTTCAGTATCTAGCACATTACACAAATGTCAATTTTTGCCTGCATATTTTCACCACTTAATCAAATTAAGCCATTTGAAATTTGGAACCTCAATTCGGAAATTTTTATACTTTATACTTCTCCTCCTTATGAGGGCCCAGAGGCACTACAAATTTAAGCAGTAATTATAACACTGGAAGCATATCAGTTTGCTCCCAATGGAAAACTTGCAGCAGATGCCATTGGCGTATAGCTACCCAATACTGTATCTAGTATGAGTTCCTCTCAGTTATAAAATCAACGAAAGAAATTTTAAGATAGCATTTCAATAAATATACAATCCTGTAATTTTTTTCATATTTTATGGTTCATCATAAAATCAGTTGTGCAGATTAATTCTATCGCATTGTTTACTTTCACTTACATATTCTGTAAAAAATCAACCTGAACTTCTAACAAACTTTAATGATAATTTTTGAAAGATGCAATATCGAATGAAAACATGACAATGACATGACACACAAAGGTTTCAACATGGTTTATTTCATGGAAAATTAGTTTACAAAAAGTATTGCGATGGTCGGCAACATGCGCCTGACCATCGTCCCCAACCGACGTGATGGCAGAAGTCAAGGTTGACCACTTTTGGATCGGCGTGTTCAGGTTTGTACATACTGTACCTCTCATGTGATCCGACCTTTCTCTACATGATCATCATTCTTATAACCTTCTGTACACAGAGTTGTAATTATTGGTAAATAAACTAGTGATAACGACATTCGGATCCTTCCTTCCGTCTGAGAATCATAAACTCAACTCCATGACAATCCTTTCTGCAGATGCAATCGGATTGACCGATCTAACTGACTTTGACCATCAAGAGGAACCATTAACGGTCCCCTCACTGGTGAGCCAAACAGGATCCGACAACGTGGGAGCTCAACACCATTTCCGAAGCCCAGACACCATTTACGGAAATTCAGATATGCCTCCTTTTCTCTTCCATGCTGGTCAAGCAGCTGAACAAAGATGACGGAGCCCAAACCCACCACAGAAATGAGCAGAGTGGCACTGAAACTACCCCCATTCTGGGACAAGACCCCAGAGCTGTGGTTTGTCAATATAGAGGCACAGTGCATCATTTCAGGCATTACAAAAGACAGTACCAAGCATCACTCTGTCATGTCTGCTCTCAACTCCGACATCTTGAACTAAGTAAGCGACATCGTCCTGAACCCACCAGCCGAAAACAGTTAAAATACACTGAAGACCAGACTGCTTGCCAATTTCTCAGACTCAGAGCAAAGGCGAATCAAAGTGCTACTCTTAGATATTGGCATTGGGAGATGAAAAGCCATTACATTTACTAAGAAAACTAAGGCAGTTAGCCAATAATAAATTAGGGGAAGACATTCTAAAAACCTTATGGCTGCAACAGACCCAGACGATCCTGGCAGCCTCTGANCTATTGTATCGTTAAAAATTATTTTTTTATTTTGTACAAACAAAATAAATATATTGAAAAATATAAAAATAATAAAAAATTATGCTTCAGATGTTAATTTAGTATCAAAAACGTAAAATATTTCAGTAGCCCAAGACATAGCCAAAGATTGAAGTGCCACAGCACTGGCGAAAATTTAAATTTGCCGACTGGAAATCTTTCGGATGATTGACGTTTCGGATGATTGTCTTTTGGAAAATCGACGCTCTACTGTATTATTATTTTACTGTATTGGGAAGAATGTTTTCTTTAACATTTACTTAACAACTGATTTTGTTAGATTTGATTAATTTTAATTTTTAGTCAGTTTAACCAGCATTCTGGTAACCCTGGGGGTTTCTAGCATGGTTTCCTGCAGTTATGTGCAGCATGCCAGCCAATCTGCAAAAACACAGTATGTATCAGTGGCTTCCAGAGACACCTGAAGAAAGTGTAATATTTAAACACATTTAACAAAAATAAACATGTAACATCTTGCTTACTTTGGATCTTTGCTTCATTAAATATTTTCTCAGGAGTGAAGAATTTATTCTTTTCCGTAAGCTAAACAATACAAACAATACAAATTAATATAGTTAAGATAGTTGATAATCAGTGCCACAACTAGGCAGGTGCAAGAGGTGCACCCACACAGGGTCCACTTAGAAGAGGTGCCCAAAATGCATGTATTAGTTTTATTATTTTCCCAAACCTAATTAATTAAGGGGCCTAAATGCAAATTGCCATTCTTGCACAGGAATGGCAAGTTATGGCACTGTTGATAATATTTACAAACTATTTATTAAAAAATATAGAAAAATACAAAATTAAAAGATCACCTCATTACAGGCAAGGCCAAATCCACAATGGTCCTGAAAAGAATTCCAGGCCCATTGTGTCCACCATCTTATGAGCTCAAAGTTCCATTTAGTGTCTTTCTCCAGTGTTATCATGGAGCAAAAAGAGACAAACTACTTAGAGCAGCAAATATGCAAACTTTATGCAAGTGTTATATATTTTATGAGGCTTTGTTAATTTGCACTTTGGAATAGACTTTCCATGCCAAATGGCATTGCCTCTTGTTTTGATCAAATAAATAAATTGGCAAATAAATAAAATAAAACACTAGAACATACATAACAGGGTGTATCAGGAGAAATGGTAAATAACCACATTTCTGAAGGTGAATGCATAGGAATAGTACATGAAAATGTCTATTCAATCGACTTTTTCCATGCCTATAGTGATTTATTAATATTAACATAGATACAGCATTATGATTGATGATTGTTGCCTTCTTTGATATGTCTAGTGTTAATGTAACAGCATTGGTTGCAATTAAGATCCATTACATCTGATTATAATCCACAAAAAGTCAGAGTGATGAACAGAGGAGGTTCTCAAAGCAACTGTTCTCAGACTCAATAAATTTCTCAGTATGTATTAGTAAAGCGATAGTAAATTGTGTGTACTTTTTAAAGGAAGTCCATAACCTTTTTGATAACTGCAGCTGCTTATTGGAACAAGAAGTTAATTACAAAACTATCTTCCTTTGATATACCTCATATTTCACCCAGCCCTATACATAGTTTGACATGTTCTGCAGAGCAGAAAAAGGATCTCAGCACATCTACTGACATTTGTACAATTTTATCAGAAACAATTTATTTTCTAACACGGACACTCATAAATTTTTTTACTCCTCTTGTTAGAAGAAATCATCTCCTAAAGTATTTATTTTTGTCCAGATACACCCTACATATATGAACTAGTATTTAACAACAATACAAAAAAATACAGTGGGTGATCGGTTAACGAACATAATCTGTTCCAAGACTTTTTTCACTATCCAAATTGTTCGTTAACCAATTATCAATTTACCATAGGTTTGTATGGGAATTTGATTAATTTGTTCTGGGGACCCCAAAAAATGAAAAAATGTATATTTTCTTACTACGTTCATTTATATGTAATAATAAAAATACATATATATGCAGTCTTGCATTTGTATTAGTTATGCTTTTTGTTTGTGGGGTTAAAGAATCTGTCTAATGTCGATTGCTTTTCTCTCTTCTTCAGGATTTTCATAAGTAATTAATAGCATTGTAATTGTAGAGATCCCCAAACCTATTAATTTCAATCTTTGTATGCCATTCTAAGACCGTTGATCTGACATCCCCAACGTCTTCAAAAGATCTTTAATTAATAGCAGATATCAGCATTAATCCTCTTTTTCATAAAAAAACATATCTTGCCAAGTTTCTTGGTGTTCTTCATTCAAGAGTTCTTGGCATTCTTCTGTCATCAGATCCATTTCAGGTTTTATTATGAGCTCTTTAATTTTCTTTATTTCTCAGAAGTTATTTTTGTTACTCCTTTAGCTGCTTGAGTCTTCTTGATTATACTGTATCTTTCTTATATAAGATTGAACTACGTCCTACTGTAGATTTGTTCAAGCCATACTGCCCAGTAACATCAGACATCTCGCGAATACTATAAAAGAATTGTTTCTGTCAGAAAAATAAAAGACTGGAATTATAAGGGAGAGTTTCAAAGTTCGGAGGAATACTATCTGATCAGTATATTCCGAGTTGAGTGTCAATGTCAATGTCTCCAATGCTCTGAAAAGTTTTGAATTGTTGCCTGAAGACAAGGGGAAATCAATCAGTATTTGCTATTTTCGTTGCTTCTTTTTTTTTATGTTTGTTCAGTGAAGTGTTCGTTATCCAAACATGTGTTCATTGTCCGATCATAAAAATCTTTCACAAAAGTGTTCGTTATCCGATTTCTTCGTTAACCGATCACCCACTGTACATCTAAATTTAAAATATAGTTTTTATGAAGCTGGTTATATTTAGCTACTTCTTCAATAACTCAGACAAACATTTTATAATGTCAAATATCTAATATTTGTAACATTTACCTTTAAATATTCATCTTGGAAGTGAACTTTGCTGCAATCTTCAATCTTTACTTTAATATTCAATCTTTTCAAAACAACTCGACAGTCTGATTTAATACTGTAATTCTTGTTTATTTCTTCTTTCTTACAATCTATATTAGGTTTTATGAAATTGTGTAGATTTAAGAAAATTGTAAAGAAATAGTTGAAATAATTTAATAAAATTGCTTTTATTTTTAATAATTTAACAATATTAATTAACAAAACTATATATTTTTATTATATAAGTCATTTGTGGTTGCAAACCAAAACAGAGCTATGTGCCAGTGCATAATAGTGATTTATAGCCACTGGAAGGCCAAGACAGTTAAGGCATCTGCCTACTGCACTGGGGATCCAAGATTGCAACCAAGTTTCCAAAAAACCATAGGAATTTTCTAGAGGTCTGTCCAAAACATGTTAGGCTTCATCTCTCACCACCCAGATGCCCATTTTGGTGTTACCCAGGCCCATAACAGACTAAGTGTAGACTCTCTTATTTCTCAGAGGGCAAACCAGCAGTGGCGTGCCACGACATTTGATGATAGGAAAGCTGTGTTCCTATAAGAAGCAAACTTCAAGGGGCAATCAGTTAATTGCACAGCAGTGATGGTCTAGAACATTTCAACATTACTTTTCCATTGCCGGTAGTCATAGCAATGCTCAATGACCTCTTCTACAGGAAACTTCTAGAACTTTTCCCAGAAGTTACATTTTCTCTGTTAATTTTTTTTTTTTAATTCTAAAACCTATTATTTTGATTGGTATGGAATCTGAGGTCAAAACATTTCACGATACTGTCTATGGCATTAGATAAAACAATAGATTAAACAATATTCCAAGCATAACCCAAATGCCAAATTAGGAGTGAAATGTCACTTAACGTATGTACTGACACAATTCATCAGAGTAGTAGAACCGGCGGAAAGTACTTTTAAGAAAAATAATCTATATGATTATATTGAACAGACACTCTCAGGATAAGCTACTAAAGATGATTTGAAGAAATTCAAAGATGCTCACATTGATGAAACTACAAAAATCCTAAGGGATATTCAACAAACAGTACAAAATCAGAGGAAAACCTCTTTTGATGATCTAACTAGTAAAAAAGTTCCTAGCATTCCTAGCTATAAAGATATCTTACAAAAGGGAATAAAACAAACTAAAGTTATAGACGAACCACCTCTATCTGCATATACTGTATTAGTATATAGTGATAATAATAGAGCCACTTCTGATGAAACGAAAAGTACTTTAACTAATAACATGAGACCTGATAAGCTTGGCAAGGCATATGTTGAATAAAGAAAATTAGGAAAGGTGGAATTGCAGTAGATTTAAACCATAAGAATGAGGTAAACTATTTTAAGGAGAATGTTGAACAAATTCCAGGTTTAGTATCACGTTTGCCAAAAAAAAAAAAAAAANATAAGAATGAGGTAAACTATTTTAAGGAGAATGTTGAACAAATTCCAGGTTTAGTATCACGTTTGAAAAAAAAAAAAAAAAAAAACTACCATTAGTCAAAATTGCTTCCGTTCCAAAAACCATTAATAAAGAGGATCTTGCATTAGACATTTCTGAGCAAAACTCGTACATTTTTTCCACCTATACTGAATGCACTTTTGTTGAAAACATTAACATAAGGTTTCCACTTAACCAAAAAAATGAAAATCATATTTCCTGGATTCTTGAAGTATCTCCACAAATTAGAGAAAATATCATAAAAGCAGGAAAAATCCATCTTCTTTGGACAACCTGTCCTGTCTTTGACTTTCTCCCTATAACACAGTGCTATCGCTGTTTATCATTTGGACATTTTGCAAAAAATTGTTCTTTAAAACAAAATGTGTGTAGCCATTGTAACGGAAATCATTTATATAAAGATTGTCAAAACAAACATCACTCACCGAAGTGTGCTAACTGCTTAAGAGAAAACAGAGTACAGAATTGTCACAACACAATGGATAAAACTTGCCCAGCGTATCTAAGAGAAAAAACTAAATTCCAACAAAGAACTGACTACATAATACAGTGATCTGCAAGGCTACTTCACAACTCAAGGATTAACTGGTGTCTGCAGATTGTGATCTGACATTTGTATTTTGGAACTGTAGAATGAATATCGTTGTATAATATTTGATTATTGTATAATTTTAATTAATGATCTTAGTTCGTTCTAATAATTGTTACTAAGGACCATACATTTTGTCATATATCAAATAAATTGTACATACTCAGAATACTTTAAATTTCCTTTATTGTTTGTACTTTGGTGTCATTGACACACTTTTAATATCAAGTATTTCTCTCTGATTGTCAAGATGCTGATTATTGTACTTATTTATTGTGTCTTATGTATTGTATAATCAAGTATATATATTTGATAATAATGGTGAACTTTACATGTTTTTCAATACTAACAGCAACTTGTCATGAATTTGTATATAGTTGTATATAGATCAGTTAACTTCTTTTGTTTTTATTTTGATTTTCATGTTATTGATGTACTATTTTATGTATTTTATTTCTTATGTACTTTTAATTCTTCATCATTAGAGTTATATGTACAACATCTATACCTGAGCATTGTAATTTCTTTGTGTACAATCAGTAATGCACCAAAGCAGGGCCGATCTGTATATATATATTATACATATACAATAAAATAATGAATGAATGAATGGTCTAGAGCAGGGTGACCAACAGTTTTTGCCCACAGTTTCATATCACTGGTTTAACATTGGAATCTGTAAGTAATACAAGATGGGAGAGCAGAATAGAAGCAGAATAAATATATTAAATATTTTAATGAATTTTTTAAAACTCCTGTCAACTGTACAGAACTATCATAAAAACAACTAAACTGATAGCAATTTACTGGTAAGTTATAAATCTGCTCGCAATTCACATAATGGGGCGAGGGCTGCCAAATATCTAGCAGGCAGGCAGCTAACAGCCTAGAACTAGTCCTGGATATGATATGATATGTTTAAAAGTGTTAGAAGGCCGAACCTTACGGCATAGCCTTTGAAAAGGAAGGATGAAGAGTTTTAGAGGAAATGAGAAGAGGGAAGAAAAGTAAGGAATGATAGGAAAGTGACTAGTCCTGGATAGAATAATTGGAAGCATTATATGATATTTTGGTGTGTAGCATCCCAGCAGCTAAATCACGTAAAGATGGTGCTCTGTAAAGCACAGGCACGAATGTGTATAATCTGGCTGCTTTACACCATTGACACTTTTGCCATGAAAGCTGTCCCGTTTTCATCAATACAGCGCTACCATTCCACCACTGATATTCAAATATATAATAGCAATCTTATCATAATGAGGTTATAATAAAATGTAAATTTTAATTAATTCAAAGTATTAATTAGTTCAAATATGAAAATAATCATACAATATGTATTTATATTTTAGAAAATATAAGGGAAGCTGCGCTTTCACCACTTCCAAGGACAACACGCCACTGAAAACCAGTCCAAAAAAATTTCCAATCAATGATACAAAACCTTGCATCTTAACTTTGAAACAAACATCAGAGTTTAGTTTGAAGATGCAGAAAAATTTTCTGCAAAATACTTTGATAAGAAATAGCACATTTGCACAAGAATAATGTTTCAAATATCTTACCCTTGGGAATGTTAAACAGCAATAATCATAAACACAAAACTACATAAATAGCAATAAACAGTACAAACAATTCAAATCATCAATAGACAATTAATAAAGCATATTTCTTTCTATAAAGAAATATGCTTCATAATAATAATTGTAATGACAATCATTATTCTTCAGTGGAAACTCAACAAATTATTACTTACAGGAATTTTCCCCTTTTATTATAATTAATATAAATTTGAATGGCAGTAATTATAATAATAATAAATAATGTTTCTCAAAGTACTCATCTCAATGATAAATATATATGTATGTATTGTTTCAATATATGAATTCAGCCCATTTTAAGTAAGGAATACATGTTAACCTCCTATCTTGCATTACAGGACATTCCTATAATGCATGATCTTATTTTATGACAATTCCCCTACCTAACAACCAGTATTTAAAAATGAAAAACAGAATAAAACCTGAATTTTAATTCTGTGAAAGTAACTTTTCAGTTTTCTATTAAAACACAAATCAAGGTTTACTCAACACAATAAAGAAATGATGAATTAATAAATTACTACTAAATTCTAATTATAATAGAGTAAAGCATCAATTATCCAAATATCGATCAACTGAAACATCAATTAACCGAAAGTTTACAGTTCAGCAAATTTCAATTTCCACTAGTGCTGTGGCACTGCAATCTTTGGCTATGTCTTGGGCTACTCCAAGATTATTTTTGTTGATGTGCGTGTTTTAGCTGGCAGCACTGGCACAACCATGAGAAGATACTTAAGGATTTGAACAAACTTCAACATGGGATATTTTTTCGTGCATAATTGGTTATCCGAAAAATCAATTTTCTGAACAACCCCAGTCCCCAATTGATTCGGATAATTGATGCTCTACTGTATTTTATTTTATGAAGGAGTTAATTCAGAATTCTCTCTGTTTTAGAGAACTCATAAGTTTAATTGATAACCTTAAATAAATTGAGGGCAAATAATAATGACAACGTAAAAGTACATTTAAACCTGTATGGTTTATACATAAAAGATTTTCAAATTTTATCAAATGTTATCAAGTAAACATTTCTGTTACATGGACATAGCTACTTTTTTAATGCTATAAAATATGTTATAGTAATTAGAAGTCTTAATCATCTTACCTATTGCATTATTACAACCAAAACTATCCCTTATATTAAAACTCTGTTGAAATTCACTCTCCATAATTAACTGAAATGAAAGAAAAATTATATTACATCATTAGAAAAGTTGACTTTTATATGAAAGTGCATAAAAAATATTTCAAGTGTATAATAATAATAATGTTTCATCTTCATTATCGCGACTGCTCTATTATAAAAATTTATTGAAAGGATTAGCAATCGTAATTCAATATGAATATAAAAATGGCAGTTGGTGCGTGAGTATAATTCAAACATGTCATGCCACTCCTTACCTTGTTTGCAATGACTTAAATTTTAAAGTTATTAATATTTGTAATTCAAATAATTCCATTCTAACTATGGTCAAGATTTTCATGTTTTCTTTTAATAATAAAATGAATTCCCCTCCTCAATGTGCATCTGCAATATCCTATCATAGTCCAACTTCTTAAATACTACTAACACTTTTGTTTTATCAACTCTCATAATTCCTAATCATGTCCTCTATACATTTCTTCCAACCAGAAAAGTGAGTCTCATATCATGAAAGCCAATAAGATAAAAGAGTTAGTTTGAATAGCTTGAAAATGAAGTTAAGAAACATGAAATCCATCATTCTGAGGTTTCTGATGGCAGAGGTAGCCAGATCACAATGCTCCAAGACTTGTTTACATAAAAATGCAACTGGAATACCTAGTTGAATAGTAGTCCTGCTCAATGTATAATGTAATCAAAAAGTAGCAAAGTTTTTGTGTGAAAGTTGTTAGATACAACAGTGACATTGACGAAGATTAGGGATGTGCAAGTGGAATAACATTTGATTTTGTCAAGTCTCTGTATCCATCTGTGAGTCAAGAACTGGCCTGTTTATTTCGTGAGCATTTTGGTGAAAAGGAATCAGTTTCCCAATCTGAGACTGAAATCTGTGTGTATCTTGATTCACAACATAGTACATAATGCATTCTTTATGCAAAATAAATATCTGTATAAACAGAAGAGATTTGCTGTTAATTTATCAATTGCAGATGTTAGCAAAAATAATTGATATGGTGAAGGAGATAATTATGTATGAGTTTTTGCAATATTGCAGCTGGTAGTA
The DNA here is from genome assembly GCF_000671375.1 of Centruroides sculpturatus. NCBI lineage: Eukaryota > Metazoa > Arthropoda > Arachnida > Scorpiones > Buthidae > Centruroides > Centruroides sculpturatus. The sequence goes on along the minus strand of NW_019386694.1, from coordinate 666,127 downwards.
AGGTGTTTGCAATAGGTGAAAAGATGATGAAGAGTTTATCATGAAAGTTTTAGATGCTATTTTGAGTTTGACACTCCAAAAATAGAAAGGTTTTTAGCACAAAGTGCATTTCCTTAAGTTGTGGTAAAGATATGACCAGATATGTATACATATTTACAAAAGATACGTATGTGCCTGTCTGTATTCTATAACCTCTAGATACTTGTGGAGAAAACAGAAAGTGACTTTGAGGGTGTTAAAGTGAGCTAGAAAAAAGCAAAAATAGTAGGAGAAATAATTCGCTAGGAGCAACAAAGGTTTTTTTTTTTAATGGAGTCATTGGCAGGAAGTTTTCTCTACCTATTTAAAAAGGAATTAAGTCTGTTAAATGAATAATAATATATATATATTGAATTCATTCTATAGTTTTGAGCACCAAAATATATTTCTTCAATTTCTCAATCAGTCTAATATTTTAATATAAAATACACACATTTTTAGGACCTTCACCCATGCTATATTAAAAACATCAGTGTAATTGTAGAATTGTAGTTGAAATAAAAAGTTAAAAGTAATTTATTTGTCATTTTACAAATAATTTTAAAAAGAACAAGAGGACAAATTAACAGACAGGTATTTTATCCTAATGCCTACCTCTACTACCAAATTACTCAGTATTTAATTATTAATAGTAGCTATAAATTGGCCTGATTTAAGTCCAGTAATTGTTCAGTTTCATTATAAAATATCAGGCTTTGAGAAGTTTATACAATTTAACTTATTTACAAATTTTTAGAAAGCATGAAATATTCAATATTTCTTTTTTTTTTTTTGAGTTGTCATGTACTCCCTAAGTTTATTAAGTGACCAGAAAATGATATCCCTTGACAAACTGTCGTAATTCCTGGATATGCTCCATGGTCTGCACTACTGACAGAATTGGTTTCTCAGGAGGTTCTAGTTGGTCTCCTCCTTCATCTAAAGTTACACTGTTATTTTTGTTTTTCATCATATCAGCCAAAATTTCAGTATCTGTAAGTACTCCACAAACTGTCACATTGTCATTCATTTAACAAAGTCCTCAAAAGAAATGCCTGTACCTGTCCCATATCTACCTAGTCACAACAGACCCAATCTCTTCATCTATATTTTCAGCTTATAAATGACAGAATCCAGCTTTTTAAAAGCAGTTGGCTACGGTGTTGTGGTTTCACTTGATCCCAAGCATTGGGATCAAGTGAAACCCACAAGCAAGCAGTTTGTATCATGTTGATCTTGACCTCATCATTTTTGTTGGTTAAGTGCCTGACAGGATGTTCTGGACCACAAGGCAACAATAATAGTGTTTTAAAAACTTTAATTGCTCCCTGATCCATCAGTTGAAGTACTGATGTCATATTTGGGGGATGAAACATAACCTTTACATTTTCCATCAGAGGAATGGTGTTGTGTGCTGCCTTATTTCATTGCTGATGCAATACAACATATGCATGGCTAGAGTAGCAAGCAGTGATTAGTATTGTTAGTGCAAAGCTCTAGAAAATGCCCCTCTTAATCATTTTCCTCACACATCTAAAAACAAAATAATACATTTTCAACTACTTTGGTAACAGGTAGAACAAAGTAACACTGCACTTCATTCACTTCTGGCAGTACTTATCACTTAGAATCAGATATGAACATTTATACACAAAAGGGCACATGTGAGATCTGAATTAGCCCTGGGCAAATTAATAATTTAATTAAAAATTTAAATTTTAAACGAAAAATATTCGTTGATTTTGGTGGGAAAATTGTTTTTTTCTAAACGAGGGAAACTGATAAAAGACACTTCCTGCAACAGAAGTTGAAACGTCCTTTTGTTTCCCGTTATCTGCTAAAATTTTAGTCACCCTGGGAATTGTTAACCCCTCGATAAATCCCCTTTTCCTCTGTTTACGTGAGAGAATCCAAAAAGCTAATTGGAGAAAACTCATGAAAAATGAAAAGAGTTTGGCATGATTCGGGGAGTACGTCACGAAATCCGAAAGAAGGAAGACATATTCCATATTGGCTCCCTAAAGCCCTGGTCACACTATGCGATTTCTAGCCGCGCAGGCGACTGCAACTGCAACAAGCGCAAGTCGCGCGCGTCTTCTCGTGGTCACACATTGTTCGTTGACGTTGCAACTTGGAAACATGTGGCCCTATAATAAACCAATAAAATTACAGTAGCTTGTTTTTGACTACTTTCGTGAGTTTGCCGATATTTTACGCTCTACTTCAGAGTATTTATGAAATTTTAGCCACTTTTCTTATTAAATAGCAAGCAGTTCCTTTTCTGGAATGAATAAAAGAAAAAAGGCGATTATTTTAATAGAGCTGGCGAAAATACATGAAAAGATAAAATCTTCGATTAAACGAAGAATTAAAATCCCACAGGTATTCGTGAGCCTGAATAAGCTTGATCAATCTCGATTCTGTAAAAGTATTAATCCTCTGACTATCTGCCATGATGATGAACTATTTTCAATGTTGTCACTGTATGACGTGGCATAAAGGCGTTTGTTGATTGGATGCGTGTTTGCAATCGTCGTGAGTAGAACAAACTTTTTGTTTCTAGTTGCGATTGCAGTCGCGCCAGTTTTCGAGGGGGATTACTAGTTAATGGGAACAGCCGTCGCAGTTGCAGTCACCTGCGCGGCTGGAAATCTCATAGTGTGACCAGGGCTTAAGGCCAACGCCCTTAGTTGCGAGTACGCCATGAAATTCCCTAGAAGGAAGACATATTCCATATCATCTCCTGAAGGCCAACACCCATATTAGACTCCCATGTTTTGTTAAGTCAGTAGATAAAGAAGAAAATATATAAATATGTGCCATGCAAGATCTACCTAGAAAGACCTGAAGTTAATCCTTAAAGAACAGTAGAAGAGAAATAGATATAGAGGTAGTATGATTACAGTAGAAATTGTGAGCTCTCTCTCTCGAAACATTCACTTTAATTATTCCATTTTTGTATAATTTTGCTATTTTGTTTCATTAAATCTTTGTTTTTATTTGTAAAAAGGAAATGTCTCAGTATCTGAATCAAAATGAGTATTTTGTATCATCTCCACACGTGTGTTAATCCGCATACACTACAAAATTGATTAACTGGTGTCAGGAAACCTGACGAGATCTAGAATTAATCCTCTAGATCGTTTTTAAACTAAATAACGCTCTCCTAAAAAAAGTAGTGAGCCAATCTTGCGATTGTGTGCCCGTAAGTGACATAGATCAACTGTCTATGCCCTTGGCTACTCACACACAGTTGTCAATAAAAAGGATTTGTCAGTTTTGTTTTCCAAATTTTTCCTCAATTTTTAAAAGCCATCTTTCAAAAATTTCACTTATCATCCATGCTTTCATGTTTGATTGACATTCCACAGGCTTGGTTTTAACATTTTTGAAGCATTATGGATTGGTTGACTTCCCAATCAACAACAAAGGTAAATTTTTCCAATCCATCCATGTTTGTACAAACTACAAGTATTATGTTATAGCAAACATAACAAAGAAAGCCTTGTTATGTTTGCTGCCACAGCAATGCTCATCTTTGAAAATGTTTTGTTTGGGATGTAGTTATAAGTACAATTTCATTAGCATTAAAAATGTCTTTGGCATCTCTATCTTAAATCATTTCTGTCAAATCACTTTTTCACCTATCAGCTTCTTGCACATCAACAGTACTGTTTCCTCCACAAACAACAAAAAAAAAAAAAATACAGTCGACCCCCCTATAACATGGTAGATATGTTCCATTCTATATGAAATTGATGTTCTACAAGTCCCATGAGCCAATCACAGCCCGGGCAGTTTACAGACTACAGCTGTTTGAAAGGTTTTCTTCCATAAAATTAATCGATTCTAGACTAATTCAACTCAACATTTCCAAAATACATATATTTTTTGGGAATAATCCATATAAACTATGCTATAAACAAAAAACTGTAGGATTACTTACCAAGTGTGCACCGTTCGACAACGTCATTGCTTAAGCTGGTTTTCGTCGTGGAGCAATGCATCGAATGGCGCTCGCGTGCTTCCTGATAAATTATTTTTCTGCGAAAACTTTGCTGAACTTTGGAGATACCATTAATATGAATATAATTTTTACGGCCGTTAAATAATAAATGGTTTTTAGTAGGTCCTCTGCTCGTTTAAACTCAATGGTTTGTGCAATATCCGCTATTGATGTAGATTCTACCAATCCTATAGCCGTCATACAGGAATCCAAACTATAAGAACCCATTTTATAGGGAAGTCTACTGTACCCTATTCTTTCCTTAAAGCCAACAAGTGCTGGCTTTAAAACCACTCTTTCCTAGGTCACAAGCAAATTCTTCAGCTTTAGCTCTAAGGAGATGTCTATTTATTGGAATGGCTTTGTCTCATGTCCGTTTAATCATTTCAACATACACTCATCAACATCTGAATTTTCTGGTTCTCTTACTCTCTTCCTATCTTTGCCACTCTACTCAATCGCATTGTTCAAAATTTGTTCTTACTTTTTAGATAGGTGGACAATGCATTAAGTGGATTTCCAGTCTATTGCAATCTCAGGTTTCGTTTTTAATCCCTTTTTCACTTCATGTGTAACTGCTACTTTTTCAGCAAAAGCTAATATTTTGTATTGCATGTGCTTTGGTTTCAACAAAGATATGACAATAAAATACACAAAATCCAATAAAAATTGCAAAGTAAACTTACTGTAGCAGTGATACTTTTCACCTTCATTATACACGATGAAATATCTTACTAATATTGTATACAAAAATTAAAAAAGAAAAAAAAAAGGAAAAAGATTGCAATGGTAATCTGAATTTTGAAGTAATTTGATAATTTATTTCTTCTGTTTTTTTTTCGTTCTTATGGACTTAATCCTGAAAAATAAATCATCATCAAATCTTAACTTGGTGGATTTTGTCATATAATGTTATAGTATTACCGTAAAAGTGACAAATACATGTTTATCAAACTGATTTGCAGTCTCTTTGGAGTCCAAAACATTTTCAGAAAATACATCAGAGATGTCATGTAACCGAGGCAAGTGATGTTTTAAGATAGTTACATCACAAGTGACAGTGTGGGAGGTCACAGACACACTTTCTACATGTCCACCGTTCAATACAATACTCTGCAATGTCAATGAACTTAAGCAATAGCATATGAAACAGTGCATACTCAGTAAGTTGTCCTATGATTGTTTTGTTTATAGCACTTTTTATACTTATCAACAACAAAACATTCTATGTGTTTCGGAAATGTATATCAAGTACGTATCTTAAAAAAATAAAATTATAAGATAAAGCATAATGGTAAGAAAATAGTTTTAACCCAAGAAGGAATTGGATCCAACCATAAGCACAAGATTGACAAACACTTCAAAACAACAAACAAAAACTTACAAATACTAAAATAATACCTAATATACTAATTAATAAATATAGAAATTAACTTAAGAGGGAAACAAGATAGACAGAAGAACAGAAAAAACAACTCTACCACAGCCTACTGTCACAACAACACAACACAACAGAAAACAGCCCAAAAACACAGAAACTGCAAAAGCTAAATACATCAAACTAACTTAATAACTAAGAATGAACAGTTTACACAGAAAAACTAGTTAAGTAAATACTACATTAATTGGTTAATCTTTACATACGTGGACTATCATGACTGCACTTCCGGAATCTCAATAGCATGTGCAATTAGAAATCCGACGTAGGTGACACTGACCAAATTGTTCATTTTTTATGCAATAATCCTCCATCCAAAAGTAAAACTATATTTTTAGTAGACGTTTCCTTTTTTTTTTCTTTTGTTTTATTTTGAACTACCGTGAATCAATAACTAGTGATATTAAATAATCCACGATTTGCCAACAGCTCCCCTCTGGGAGGTCCATTGGGAGCATGAACAGTCGGAAGTGCAGCCATTGGGGCTACCTAAATAGAATTTGATCCCACATTCTAATATAACCTATTCTAATAAATTACCAAATTATTGGTAATTTATTAAAATAGTTAGGTTAGGTTAAAACACGCGACCACCGCCATGACGGTGCAATACTAGCAAGACCAAAAAAATAAGTTTTACTCACAATTAATATAGTTTTACTCCATTTTATTATGCTTCTTGTACATAAAAGTAGATTCTCTGACATCAGTAGTGGCATCCTGCTTTGTTAATTCAGTTGATTCTTTCCCTTTGCTTTTAACACACGTTTCTTCTTTTTTTCTCTTTACATTTTCCTTCGTGGTGATAGCTTTTGGGGCTGAGGGAACAGTTTCTGGTTCCTTTCATATTGGCACACGACTGGCTCCAGGATAAATCTTACTTAAATGCTGAAGAAACAATTCAAATCGTTCTCCTGGTTTTAATGTTTTCCATTTCAAAAGCTTTTTATACATAAAGGCACATAAATAAGAATCGCACAGATCGTCGGTATAATGAATTGGAAAATTCTTTTTGTTCTTTAAATAACCCCACAATCGTTTAATACTTCGAGTATGGACGTCCGTAACAGGATTAACAAAATTTTCAGCATGCTTTACTGTTTCATGATGAATATCGAGTCCTTGTAAATCATCTATATGACTGTAACCCTTCCATTCGTCTGTGTAGGTGATGGTTCCAGAATGAACTAATGTACTAACAACCCAATTAAGGCTTGCTTCAGACCTATCTTTTACTTGGCACAGGAAACATATTTGTCCTCTCGGCATATTCCACCTACAACCCAAGTTCCTTTCAATTTCCTCCCTTTTTTGTTCTTCCTTTTACTTACAACAATTTCATCGACCTCAACAATCTTACTGGGTCCTCCTATTTTAATTTTTGTTAAATTGTGCAAGGAAATCATCATGGCATGTCTTATGAAATTTCCCCAGTCAGTAGCCGTTCTTGAACTCACTCCTACTGCCAAACACGTGTCACTCAACAGGCACTCGATGCAAACAAGATGCCATATGAATGAATAAATAGTGGCCCACGAATTCTTTCCGAATTTACCTTTAAAGGTTCCTTCAAAAGGTGAACTGTTTGTCTTACATTTGTAGCATCTAAAATAAATAGAATCAGTGTCTTTTCTAAATAACAGTTTCCGCTGACCATCGCATTTATCGCAATCAGCGTCAACAGGTTGTAGGCCGAACTTAATAGCAAATTTAACATCAGATGAAATTCTCTTGTCAACATCTAACTCTGGAAACTGCGAATCTAAGCATCGAAAAAAATCAAGCGACGTCCACTCGCTAACATCCATTGCGAAAGACAGCCAAAAGTGAAAAACAGATTAGGTTAGGTTAAGTTCGGTTAAATTTACTTCGAAAGATGAATGCTGTTGAGATTCCGGAAGTGCGACCATGACAGTCCACGTAAGTAAAGATTAACCCATTGATCTAACTAACACAATTCTGTGCTGATCCAGAGAATAGAAAACAACAAAACTAGTACCAACTTACTCCAGAGTAATAGTAAAGGCAAAAAAAAAAAACACAAAAAAAAAATGGTGAAAAAGCACACACAGGTCACTAACACGTGGTTCAAGAACACAGTGTCAGATTAACACAAACTTTACTGAGGTGAATGTCGAATGAGGTTTATGAATAAAAATGCATTTAAACTTATAAAATATATATTTATGCTCATTGAAAGTATATATTGAAGTTTAACATATCGGTACATCAAAATTAAATTAAGAAATAAAGAAAACTTTACTCGAATTCGCTTCATGTGTAACTGCTACTTTTTCAGCAAAAGCTAANAAAAAAAACACAAAAAAAAAATGGTGAAAAAGCACACACAGGTCACTAACACGTGGTTCAAGAACACAGTGTCAGATTAACACAAACTTTACTGAGGTGAATGTCGAATGAGGTTTATGAATAAAAATGCATTTAAACTTATAAAATATATATTTATGCTCATTGAAAGTATATATTGAAGTTTAACATATCGGTACATCAAAATTAAATTAAGAAATAAAGAAAACTTTACTCGAATTCGAAGCAAATTGAAGAACACACGATGAGCGCCGCCATGTTTAAAAACTTAAAGCGCCGTCTATGAATCGCATCCTGCAATAATTTTTATAACTTAGATAACTTTTAAATTTAAAGAAAACTTATTTTAACTTAATTAATTAATTAATTAATTAATTCATAAATGACAATAGGGTATAATTACTTGTTTTTCATAATAAAAAAAGCTTAAATATTGAAGCTTGCTTTCTTTTAACTCTTTCCGCCTTGTGGGCACTAAAAGTTCCTCTTTTAGCAGGTCCATTATGGGTTCGGCCAGGCCCACAAAAAGACGATCGGGGCCCAACATGTCCGAATGGACCACCCTCCGAAAAATCTCCATGAATTTTTCGAGGGTAGCCCGCTCTGGATGACCCGGGATCGACGCGTCCGATTCCGGGTCATCCAGAACGGCAGGTTGTCACCTTGACCGCCGACAAAAGCTTGCTTCGTAAAATAGTGTTATTTATCAACTGGAGTTCAATCCAGAGTAGCAATTTTTAACAATTCAAACGAGTTTTACCACGAAAATTGAGTAAACAATCCGAAACAGAAACCTAACACAGCACATACACAATATAAAGCATTTCTCCCATTAATGAAACGACAAAGAATGTCACTTGATTCAATGGTGACACTGACAGATTTCTTAGATGAAACATAAGGAGGCTGAAAGTATAACAAAATATACACAAAGATAAAGAAAAAATACTTAAATTTAGCAATATTAGATGGCTTTATCGGTTATGTATCCAAGCAATTTTACAGTTATTTTCATTGCAGTGAATGAACCAAAATGATTCGGTGTTGTTTAGTCTATGTTTTTTATCCTTTTTCTAACATTCTTCCTCTTTCTCCAATATAATCAACTCAATTTTCTTCGTTTGATTTCAGCCAATTTGTAATATAAAGGAATTAACGAATCATTGAATGTTCTGGACCACATTTGGTTGATATTTGTAACCAAAATTAATCTTTTTTATCAATATCAAATACTAAAATTTCGTTATTACTACTAGTTTAGTATGGCTATAATTTTTTAATAGGACTCATTGCACTGTTGCAAACTCTGGGTGCAAAAACGAAGAATTTTATCTGCACCTATATACGATACTTTCTTGTGTTTCGGATCTTTACGTCCCTGCTCAGCAGGTATTTTACACGTCATCATTTTTAAATACATGCCGGGAAGACATCCTATGTGTAAATGTCCCCTATTTAGGTGTTACTAACGTGAAGAAAACCCGGAAAATCACGTGGCCAGCCCCTTGAAGAGGCGCGAACTCGAGATTAACCGTACAGTGGTTTTATTCAATCGGCCAATAATGAGTAAAGTAAGTAAATCATTTGTAATCATTATACATAAAATGAAAGTGACAAAAGTAATCAGGAAATTATTCTTTTGCTTTATTTTACAGTTAAATATTGTTACGTTTTGTTGCGAAACTTATATTATTAATTTAATTANGCAGGTATTTTACACGTCATCATTCTTAAATACATGCCAGGAAGACATCCTATGTGAAACTGTCTCCTATTTAGGTGTTACTAACGTGAAGAAAACCCGGAAAATCACGTGGCCAGCCCCTTGAAGAGGCGCGAACTCGAGATCAACCGTACAGTGGTTTTATCCACTCGACCAATAATGGGCAAAGTAAGTAAATCATTTGTAATCATTATACATAAAATGAAAGTCACGAAAGTAATCAGGAAATTACAGTTTTGCTTTATTTTACAGTTAAATATTGTTACGTTTTGTTGCGAAACTTATATTATTAATAATGTAGAAAAACTCGAACATTACAAGTAGAAACAATATTTATGTCTTAAAATATGCTTTGTATATACGTCATATTATATTTAAATGAATTTCACAAGTAAATTTCTATAATGAAAAATGACTTCCAATGTGAATTTTTAAAGTATAATTAAAACAGATTTTTAATAGGAAATATCACACATTTTAACACCTGAAGAGATATATTTACTTACGTATTATCTAAAACTTAACAACTTCTGTTTTGTATTTTTTTTTTTTTTGGTGGTATGACTAGTTTTTTGATGAGTTTGAAATTTCAGTTGTGTTGTAAAGTTTCTTTTACAAACGTCACAATAAAAATGTATCTCATCGTCGTAAGTAATTAGATGCTTCACAAAAGTAATTCTACTTTTAAAAATCTGTTCACAAATATTACATTTGTATGGCATACCCATGGGATGCTTGGGATGTATTTTTAAACAGAAAATTTCTAAATGGTATTTCAGTTCAATCTCTGTTTTGAAAGTTTTTTTACAATGGCTACAAAAATATGGATTTTTCAGATGAATAGGTACATGCTTTAATAAATCGCTTTTAAGATTATATCCCTTTTTACATACATCACAGAAGAAAGGAAAACTAGCTTCATTGTGAACAGTTCCGTGNAATTGGGGACTGGGGTTGGTCGGATAATTGAAAAGTCGGATAACCGAAAAGTATGAAAAAATCCATTATTAGTGTAGTATATTATTATTTCCCATGTAATTAGTATATCGCTATTAACCTACTTCGCGTTGAATTTTCATCGATGTTAAGCCTAACAAAAATTTTTTAAATAATAATCGTCGCTATTGTATCGTTAACAATTAGAAAATTAAGCCTCGTTTAAACACTGGCTCCCTTTCATGGTCGAATGAGTGTTGCCAGCTAAAACACGTAAAAATAATATTAAAGTAGCCAAGACATAGCCAAATATTGTAGCGCCACATCACTAGCGGACATTTGAAATTTGCCGACTAGGACGGTCGGTTAACCTAGGTGTCGGTTAATCGGGGGTCGGTACTGTAATTCTACTTTTAAAAGTCTGTTCACAAATATTACACTGGTATGGCGTACCTTTGGGATGCTTGGGTTTTCACCTGAGAAAAAATTTGGACGAATCTATTGTTAATTTAGAGAAAAGTTTACATACAAAGGTTTCGTCGGTTGAAGGAACAGACCTGGAGAGTATATTGGCTGAGTTTACGTTACGTCAAGAGTGGTTTGAGTGTTTTTTAAGTAAGGCACAACAATTTAATAATTTCTGTATTATCTGAGTCGGAAAATGATAACTTACAGGTTAGAGATATAGAATTGGAGTTTTTTGAAAATATGCGTTGATCATGTCAGTTTAGAGCGGAGTAACAGAGCCGGCCCTACCATAGGGCGAAAGGAGCAGCCGCTCCAGGCGCTAAGTCCTAGGGGGCGAATCAGTGGTAAAGAAAATTAGGGTATAAATTTGGGGCAACCAAGGGCAGTGGCGTGGCGAGGGGGTGCAAGGGGGTGTATCAAGCACCGGGCGCCACTCGCAGAGGGGCGCCCAAATGGTCTCCAAGACAAACTATATGTGTTTATGGAGGGGGCGCCAATAAAGTGTCGTGCCCCGAGCGCCAGTTATGTTCGCTACGCTACTGACCAAGGGGGCGCCATAATAGGATCTCGCTCCATCCTAAAACTTGCCTCGGGCCGGCACTGCGGAGTAATATATTGGGTCAACAACAGAATGGTAGAATTAGGTTAATTTATTGAAGTTTTTTGTATTGTGAGGTCAGCCGATTAGGAGTGAGGTGTTTTCGACAGCCGAGAGGTCAATACTGTCGTGTGGGCGCGGAATGACTCACCGAGACAGGTTTACCATATGAACCCGTTTAATAATATACATAAATTCTTACAAAAATCCAATAAGTCGGGCAAAAGCCTATCCAACGATGGGTTACTGTAACAGTTCCCAAAAACGGAAAAGTTCGAATGTTCGATCGGTCCTTGGGGTGCTTTCGGCACAGTGGATGCAGAGAACGATGGCCCCGAGCACGCACCACCACTTTTCGCGATGTTCTCGGTTGACGAATTGAATCTCGGCGATTCTGGACGTGACCTCGGCGCTTCTGAACGGGACGGGTTGGTGAAACCAGCTCCCAGGGCGTCGAAAGAGCCTTCGTTGTGTCTCTGTCGTGAGCTCCAAATCCCAGCAAATGAGCACCATGCACCAAAACCCAAGACTTCGTAACGTTCCCGAAAACGCGGTTTTATCGATTTTTCCACCTCCGTAGCCTCTCCATTGGTCTCTCCTCGTCACATGGTGACAATTCGAAACCCAACAAAGGGAACGGGAGAGGTCAACGTCGCATCGGAACACGACTCCTCTCCAACCTTGTTTTCCTCGACTTTATCTATTGTTTAAAATCTTTTAACAAGACAAAAGGTTCTTTGTTTAAATCCGATCTCTACGTTCGCTCTTTCGTGCTATGAAACTTGACTCATTCAAAAAGTCGCTAATTGCCTTGTTTCGGACCCCGTTTGGGTCCTCACAGTATTATGGTGATAAATATAACATGAAAAGAACGGCATTTAAATTAATAAACTCGCCGTCAGAAAATGGCTTCGAGTTTTTGGCGATTAAGTGTTGCCAGTAAATAACAATGACTTATTTGCTTGATCCTAGCATGAAGTTATAGTAGTAAAAATTAGATTACATGCATTTTTTTGTCTTTTTGAACAACATGAGTTTTACAGACTGTCTAGTTCCAAGTTTCTGGGATTATATTGTATTTCCACCACTTTGTGTCTGGCTGATATTGCAATCAAACTGTAGTCAATGTGTATATCAAATTGAATAATCTCTTCAAATGTTCATTAGGATGCGACGATTTATTTGTCTTGGACAAGGTTTTTACTTATGTGGCAGAAAATGTCATAGTTACACTGATTGTTTTCACAAAAATTATAGTGTGTATTGATGAAAAATACAAAAGTACTGATATCTTTTCTTTTGGTTTTCAGTTTGAGTTAGTTTCTGAGAATAGAAAAAACGAAGACGAGGAAAATATTTACTGTTATGCCTCAGTCATCCAGCGTTTGGAGATTATGATTCTAGAAAAATTGACTCTGGTATCCTATATTAGTAAGGAGAACAAAATGTGCTCCTCATCTGTATTGTAGATCCATCATGAAGAACAAAAGGGTTCTTTACTGAAACTCAAAATTATTACATTTTATAATTCAACGAAAGGTGAAGATATGATGGATAGATAACAGGTTTACACAGATGCTCGGGCAACACCCAAAAATGCCAATGATAAATTTTTATTTCCCATAGCAGGAATTAACTATAACACTGTGAATACATCACCCCAATGGAAATATGCCACACGTCTCCGACAGAAGAGAAGAGGAAGACGATCTTCCACTAAAATAACTTTTGACGAATAAACTTTTATTCCAAAATTTTGCTAACCTGATAAAGTTGTGTGCAAATTCCGATTGATTCCTTATGGATTCTGTTTGAGTTTCGTCCAAACTGCTACTGAATTTATGTCCATGTCTAGAAGGATTTTCTTGATTCCTTACTATTCGCATTACTAACTCTCTTTGCAAATTGTTTTCTTCACTGAAGTTCGTGGCTGGTTGTACTATGCATATTTGATATTGTTCATCATCACCTAAACAGAATTTCGGTTTTTGATTATATCGCCATTCGAATTCTCTTCCACCAATAGAACATCTTCGAAATCAAAATCTACTTTAATTGTTTAATACAGGGTGGTTATAATTAAAGTTGCCCTACTCAGACCTGTATAGAATCGATTCTCGTTGACGTATTTTGATGAAACTTAGCACATGCGTTATATGGATCATGGGAAAAAGGAAAATGCAGAAAATAATTAGTTTAAATTTTTACCATTAGGTGAAAAATGGCGCACGAAGAACAAGAAACACAAACTGGAAACACTCAAAACGTTTTTATTCACGACATTTGTTCAATGTGCAATCCATTTGCGTCAATCACATGTTCAAACTGCCTTACAGAGTGGTCAACAGTAGCCCCATATATTTCTTGAGAAATTGCAGCAATATTGCGTGTTATGCTTGCTTTCAATTCAGGCAGAGTTCGTATACCTCCTTTACAGACACGATCTTTCAGATAACCCCCACAACCATACAGACTCTGCCTGAATTGAAAGCAAGCATAACACGCCATATTGCTGCAATTTCTCAAGAAATGTATAGGGCTAATGTTGAACACTGTAAGGCGCTTCGAACATGTGATTGACGCAAATGGATTGTACACTGAACAAATGTCGTGAATAAAAACGTTTTGCATATTTCCAGTTTGTTTCTTGTTCTTCATGCGCCATTTTTCACCTAGTGGTAGAAATTTGAACTAATTATTTTGTTTTGAATTTTCCTTTTCCCCATGGACCATATAACGAATATACTAAGTTTCATCAAAATACGTCAACGAGAACCGACTCTACACAGGTCTGAGTAGGGCAACTTTAATTATAACCACCCTGCACATATGCCTCTATGTCCTTATTATATATTTTGTCTACGAGGACTTAGCTTATTAATAGGACATACGTCCTATTAATAAGCTAAGTCCTCATAGACAAAATATATAATAAGGACATAGCACTGATGTTTTGGCTTTAGCAACAGAGGAAAAACACGTCCTATTAATATGCCAAGTCCTCGTAGACAAAATATATAACAAACTACTTTAATTAATGTTTTATTCTTGACACTACCAAATATTCTAACTCTGTCAATCTCGAACTTGTTTTTACGTTTGAGCAGTCAAACAACTTACTTGCATGTTTCCTTATTTCGCTCGAAGTTTTTCTGGACGGTTTCAAATTAATCGATAATTTCGTCAATTTCTTTTCTAACGTACATTCTGACATTTTGAAAATGATGCGTTCCGTTAACTTCAAATTTCATACTCTCGAAGACGATAGCATCGATGGTCTGGAACCAAAAATAAGTTTAAGAAAATTTGATAAAATTTAAAAATATTAATTCATTGCGAAAAGTATTTAACATTAATATTTACTCAGACGAATGAGTTGTTAAATATTAGATTTTTAAAATTTCTATTAATAAAATTTGTTTATTAATTTAGTTTGTAGTTTCTCAATCCAATGTTTAAAAATATATAATCCATCTGAAAAACGAAAAGAATTCCTTCAAAAATATTAAACATTTTTCAATTTGTATCGATAAAATATTTCGTGATCATTGGTATTCAAACTGAGTTTCGACATCTTGTTGTCGAGATTAATTATTATATGTTAAAATGGCGTAATTCTTAAACACATTCGCTTCATTATGTCAAACAGGGTGGCCGAAAGAATCAGCAGCGATGCTCCCATTACACACTTAATGTTTACTTTACACTGCATGGGTGCATTATTTTAGTTTGGATGATTAACCAGCTACACTATACTACATAGAGTGACTGTGACCTTAGATACAGCGCTGTTGGTGGCAACTACGAGTACTACCGACCGCCATTTTACTTTAAGTCAAAACATTGAAGTCTATACCGCGTGATGAGCAGGATTGTCTGTTTTTCACATGACAAAACAATGTAAAATCAAACAAAACAATCTAAATTTCTAGACTGTTTTGTTTGCTTCTAGATTTGAAATTTAGACAATTAGTTAAGTGTAGATTGTTTCATTTGGGTTCTTGTGTTTTTATTATAATTATAGTTTATTTGTGAAAATATTTACAAAGTAAAACAACATTTTGAACTTTGTCATGTTATGAACCACATTGTTAAAGTTAAAATGCTTTTAAGAGGTGATAAGGTGCTAATAATTGTGGGAAATAGAAAAAGTGTTGCATTTGCTCGTTAAAAATAGACAAAGAAAAAATGCCAATAAATGCAAGAGACTGATATATAGAAATTGCACCATTAAGATGTGTAGAAATTATGCACGATACACGTCATTCTAGATAACAAAAGTATATTAACGTAAACTAATCTTTTGTTCGTTATGCCGTTAACACAAATGTCTAAAACAATTTTCATTAAATACCATCAGGTAAAAATTATTAACATCGCTTTTTTAATTAAAAAAAAACTTAAAACATATTTTAAACCTAGCAGCTTGTAAAAAGTCCTGGAACGTGTTGCGTAACTATTCCGGCTGTTGTTAGATTTTGTTTAAAAAATAACTTTATATTTTTAATTATTATCGAATGGCGAAAAGCTTAATTTTGAGGGTAGGGATGAGTTTTATAAAAAGTTGTAAATGTTAATAATGAATAAATTCGTCATTACGTCTGACCCTATTGGAGGTAAACACGACCCCCATTATCTCTCCATTCTCTCGACCTGTAATCACTAAAATTTAACAGCGTCAATACGCATAATAAATAATTTTTCATGCAAAATTTCAGAAATTTTGGACAAAAAGTATAGGAGTTATTAAGCTTCAAAGAGAGCGAACAAAATCATGACACAGAAACACAAACTTCCATACATACCAGAAAAAACCCGAATTTTTTTTCATTTCATTTTTTAGACGATCGCCATACTTTCTGTCATATATAGGCCTAACAGCCGAGAATAATATAGATGAGAATAATATAGATAATAATAATAATATAGATTTTATTTTTCCCATCTCAAATGATATTTATTTTTACATCTGTACGCTCTCTGGTCATTGTGTACTAAACGATTGCAACATAGATAAATCTAACATACAGGTTCTACGTAAAGAGAAGAAAACATATAACAGAAAATTTAAAGAGAGTTTTGAGATTATTAAAAATAAAAATAACAATTGTATAAATAAAAACTTAAGCATCAAAATTAGTGAGAACTGGATAAAAATATTATAATTAAGTTGGTGACCGTTGGATATAATTATGACGATAATCACCAAAGTTTAAAGTTTATGTATAAATAAATGATTGTAAAAATCTGGAAATAATATAAGTTAATATTAATATAATAATTCCTGTTTGTACACAATTTTCCATTGTATACTGAAATAGTTTCAAAAATCAGCTCACTTATATATGTAAATTAGTAGACCAAATACTGTCGTTGGGATAACTGTATGCAAGACTTGTTTTACGAAAAGCTACAACTGATAATGTGTGAATTTGATGTCAGTATATAAACTACAGATAAAACAAATGCTAATAATTTGTTTGTACACAACATTTAATGTAATAGTTTTAAATAAGTTCACTGATTTATATATAAATTAACCAAATAGCATCGCTGGGATGACTGTGCGTGAAACTCGTCGTAAAAAAAAAAGTTACAACAGTTATTGTGTGAATTTTGTTATGATATATGAATATAAATTACAGGTAAAACAAATATTGTAAAAAAATGTTTATAAACTTCAATTTATTTATTTGAATTATTTGTATAAACTTAAAGAACATCATATTCGAAAGCCCTGTCGTTAAGCAGTCAGCTTCGAGTACTGTCAATCTGTTTATTGTCCACTTGATATACAGTATATGAAACTATCCATCCTGTACGACATCTGTACGCTCGTGATATGTACTTTTAAGGTATGTTTTTCAAAAAATTTTTTTAAAATCTTGTATCTACGGGATGTTTTACTAGCGTATTTATATGTATAATTTCTTATGGTTTATTTTAATGTTTAGTTGGCTGAAGAGGGCTAATGCCCGAAACGCGACTTGTAAATAGCGTCCCAATTGAATAAAGTGGTGAATAATCTGCCAAGTGTTGAATAATGTCACCGTAGTGTGTCTGTAAAAAAAGCAAGGTAAATTACAACACGGTTTCATCAGAATCAAAAGATATTTATTTTATTAATTAAAGATAGAAGTGTCTTGTTATTTACTTTTAAAATTAAAAAAAAAACTAAGTTGGATCATTTTGGTCTTCACCATCTCAATTAAGAATTAAAACTCTTCCTTTCTTTTGCACACTTCTACACAACGTGTTAGAATATTCTAGCTCGTTGACTTTACACAACACAAATGGCATGCTCCTCGAATAAATGAAAATGGCGGATGCAAATTGAAATTACTTTAAACATAGCATGGTCACAGTAACGCTATGTAGTATATTCTAGCTCGTTGATAAAAGCAATAAATAGTGCATGTTTGTTGTATATACTATAATTAATAATTTTTAAGTAATTTAATTTCTGATCTTGTAAATACAACATTTCAAAATTGTTTTTAACTTATTGTATGAAGATTCGTCTTTTTTTTCCTTCAAGACCTAAAAACTGATATTTTCAACATGTTAATTTTGAAATAAATGTATATCTAATTAGATACTATTCATGTCCGGCTCCAATTTATCGTTATAATCCACTTAAATTAAGTTTAATAGTGTCTTGCATTTGTACGTCATTCCTTTCCAGTTAACAATGAAGTCATACCAGTCACGTTTCTAACTTTGTTCAGGAGAAAATTTTTGAATTGAAATAATAAAATTGCTTATGCAAACTAGAAGTTCGCATATAGTTAATCTGGACCTCATCCCGTTATGTTCTCAATATCTGGTCTCGATTTTCATCTATTTTACTCTATTCTCGAAATTAAGGAAGAACCGTAATATATGCACTATATTAAGTAATAATATAATAAATTTCAGTATTTTACGACACTAGTTTTTTACAGTACATAAAATTAATGAAATTAATCACTGCAAAACGTCCTGATATCTGGTAGTGTGACGCGATGGTGTAACGAAATAAGACTGTGCCTTGTGTAACTTTTCTAAAATGTGCCCTGCATCGGGCTTTCGAGAGACAGCCTAATGTACAGTACTTAAAACTATAAAACGGTAAGTAATTTATTCGTTTTAAAAGTAACCGCCAAAATTTGTTTTCTGGACCTGCATTACAAAAGTAAATTTTCTTGCTTTTGAATTTTCTATGCAAAAGTAATAATGTACAGTACTTTCTTCGGGTTGTTTGTACTCAAATAATTCTTTATAAGTTCTTCTATTGCGGATAGTGTGCGAAACCGAGGGTCACTAACGTACTCGTAATTTTAGTTTGGCCCCGAGAATTGCACAGTTCACAGAAATGGTAGTTAAGCCTGTCTTTCCGCACTTCTTTGAAACCAGGCCAGCCTTCTCGGTGAAAGTTTTGTTCCGGTTGCTTGAATTTCCTAAATTGTAAATTACTGCGTTCTGTCTATTCGATTTTTAGCCTACTTTATTGCATTCAACACTATCCAATACTTCAGAAATTATGCAGGTGAAACACATGTTTCACCTGTATAGTTTAATATGCACAGGTCAGTCCTATCCAACATAAATAGTAGACCATATTTGTAACATTCATAATTTAATTTTCCAGCAATCGATGGTGTTTTAGAGGCATAAGAAGCATATAATTACAGTAGATCCCCTTGTAACACGGGTTAATATAATACGGATTAGTATAAAACGACGAAATAATTGCCATCGCATTCGTATAAACACGCTAAAAGAGACTCGTATAATACGGTAAAACGTCATCGCCGACTCGTGTCGCGACAGGATTGGTCGAATCTATACCAATAGCGGATATTACACAAACCGTTGAGTTTAAACGAGCAGTGGATCTACTAAAAACCATTTATTATTTAACGGACATAAAAATTATATTTCTATTAATGATGTCTCCAAAGTTCAGCAAATTCTTCGCAAAAAAATAACTTATCAGGAAACGCGCCGGCCGTCGATGCACTGCTCCGCGACGAAAACCAACTTAAGAAATGGCATTGTCGAACGGTGCACACTCGGTAAGTAATCCTACAATTGTTTGTTTATAGCATAGTTTATATGGATTATTAATAAAAAATTATACGTGTTTTGAAAATGTTGAGTAAATTAGTCTTGAATCGATTAATTTTATGGAAGAAAACCTTTCAAACAGCTGTAGTAGTCCGTAAACTGCACAAGTGCCGAGCTGTGAGTGACTGATGTATTTAAGTGACTCGTTCAACATGGAATTCATAAAACACGGAACGTATCTATCGTGTTATAGGGGGGTCTACTGTAGTTATCTTGGTTACACAGTTTAGTTATTATGACTTTATTCACAAGACTTTGGAACCGATAGTTTAAGGTGAATTTGTATTGAAATTGTGAGACCCGAAAGGCCCTGGGTTAATTTAATAATTTTTATTAAATATGTTTAAATATCGACACAAAATATTACTTCATTTTTGTGAAAAACTAGTGTTTTAGACGTGGAAAAAACCAGATAACAGATGCTACTTCCTTTCACAGAAGAGAACATCCTCTGACTTTCCCTTATCTGGTTAAAAATCTCACTCAGATGGGAAATGGTTACTCCTCATTCATCCCCCTTTCGTCCGTTCTCACGAAAGAGTTACTGGCCAATGATTGGTCGAAATTCAGGAGATATAAGGGAATTTAGTCCGAATTCCAGGAGTTCTTCGACAGATCCGAAGCGTCTGAACTCCACACAGTTCTCCTCCTGATGACCAACGCCCTTAAACGAGTCCCATAGACTACGTCCCGAGTCTAAACTTAAGGAAAATACTCTTATATTTTGTGCACGTAGTGATCTCCCATACGAAGAAGTAAATGAACTCTATCTACAAGGAGTCCCTTACCTACAGAAATGAAGACGAACGACGACAACTGAAACAGGTCGTATGTTTTGGAATGATTTGTGAGCTCTCTCTCTCGATCGCGCATTAGCATAGAATAAGTCCAAGCTAATATCGTGTAATCTAATTGTCGTTTTATTATCCCTTGTTCATTGATATTTGTATTCGTTTTGTTTTTGAATTATTAAATTTACTCGTGTTTAATTTACTTAAAGGTCTCTTAAATTGATTCCGAATCAGATCGCAAACGCGTGTTAATCCGCGTATAATAAGATTGATTAACTGGTGTCAAGGAATCCTGACGAGCATCTGAACTTCGCCGTTCGGATCATATAGCGATTATCGCCTTCCTATAAAAAGTTTAGAGAGCCGATCACACGATCGTGCGCCAGTAAGTGATATAGGTAATTTCCCTATACCCTTGGCTACTCTCACAAAATAAATCGATAATTATCAAATATGGAATACTAGAATACATTAATTTAAGGATATATTATCATTAGTTGAATATTCGCCATATTCAAAAAGTAAAAATTCATTTAAATTTATAACAATAGTCGAAAAATTTCAGATAAATTATTAAAAATGAAGGGGTACTTTGCATTTTATACATATTTGCGATGTATCTGTTATGGACCAAGTGATTCATACGGCATTATTCATAATGCTCAGTCATTATGAATAATGACTAACACGGGCGCGCAGTCTGGTAAATATTGATTGATTTATTAAATTGACCAGACATTATGAATACAGCTACATTCACTTTAAGCAATTTGATTTTAAAATATCTCTACTTTTTCATTAAGAATTATTTATTTTTTGTGAATTATTTAAAAGTATTTAAAAACATTCAATCTTTTAAAAGTAAGTATTATTAACCGTATTAACTAAACTAATGTTTATAGAAAGTATTATTAACAAATTTATACTTCAATCGAAAAATCAACTTTCAGGAAACTTATGGAATTTCATTTTTGATATAAATTATATAAAAAATTAAAAGTTTTTTAGTTTATTTATTCGAGCAATTAAGATTTTGATAACATTTGTAATTAAATAATCTTTGTAACATTTGCACCTATTACATTTGCAATCAATTTTGCAGCAGCATGGAACAGAAGTCTTCAGCAGCAGCGGTCTTCAACCAAGAACTAAGCATATTTTCTACATCTTGATTATATCTTTCTACTGAGCCTTGGCTTCCAGAAATTGATGACATTCTTGCACATTCTCTAAGCGAAACTTTTGCACCCGTTACATCTCCAATAGAAATGAAATTTTCTTTACAAACAGTAAAATGGTTTCTAGAATATAATAGATTTAATTAATATGCCATGTTTGGTACCCAGTTTGTAAAGGTTTTCATCTTCAACCGCAACGACACCTAAAATATTGTTTCCATCACTGCGGTCTCGATCTACGTCTGGTACAGTACATGAACCCTTAATGTATCACCAACATTAGCTGCTGTGTATTTGGAGTTCAATATACCAATTATTTTTTCTGCTTGCTTTTTAATATTAAACAAAGCCATTTCCCTTGTTTTAAACACACTACTTATTTTTCTTCTATTCTTGGATTAACTGTTTGGGCTTTTTTTCGTAATTCACAAACTCTGTTATACTAATAACATCTTGGTGTTTGGAAATCAGCGTGGTTAAATCTTTTTCATGTGAAGACGATGTAGATCTTTAAGTTATATTGCTATATGAGGATGGCATTATCAAATAATCTTTTATAATGTTTTCTTAGAAGGTGCCTGATTTTTCAGAGTTTGAGCATCTTTGACTTACTTCGTCGATAGTTTTAGAAAGAGTCTCTAGATTTTCTTCCGTATTAACGTTGGTCGACGAATCGTTGGATATAAAAGTCTTTAGTTCAACTTTTAACATTGCTCCAAACGTGGCTTCATAGGAACTGCACTTTATTCCAGTATGGTGCGCTCTATTTTTCATCAGTTGTAAAAAACGATATTCTTTCCACCATTTGTTAGTATTGTTAGTCTTGAACCAAGAACTAGGCATATTTTCTACGTTTTGATTATATCTGTCTACTGAGCCCTAGGCCTAGTTACTTTCTACTGAGCCTAGTTATTGCCTAGGCTTTTTCAGAACCCCTTTTAAATCAGGCCACATACTACACATTTTTTTGATGGCATTATTCTATTCGCGAATTTTCTACCGTTATCACTTTGTAAAATACTCGGTGCACTGAAGATTATAAAAATGTCTAAAAGAACATATATTGCACCGTCAGCCCTTTTGGTTTTTAATTAACGCTAGTAGTTTAACGAATTGACTCACATAGTGTTGATACAGGAGTATAAATTTATATTGTTCATCGGCTTGCCACTGCATATCTGTAAGATCGACCTGACATCGCAAGTTTATTTCATTACATAAAATGGTTTAACTCCCAAGCCTTTCTTAAAAACATTCTGTTTTTTCTGACAGATTTTACATAAGTTAAATAAATTATGATCAATTCCCTTATTATTCGTGACCGTTACTTTTATCAAAGAAAGAAAACATTATTTTAAGAGAGGAAAGCAAAATTAAAATGTCGCACAAGATTACCTATTGGTGGCATAAATTTAAAATTCGGTACTAAACGCAATACGCACGCCAATCTCTGATGCGAGTGCTGATTGCCTACTGTATGTTAAATGATAACCATTCAACGTGTTATCATCACTTTGCCCGACTAGGTGATAGCAGTATTCATAATGACCGGTCAATCTGATAAATTATGTTAAAACACCTAAAATTTATTAGTGCTCGATTTTGTTTGTCATTATTTATAATGCCCGTATTAATCACTTAGTCCATAACAATAATAAATTAAACTACTAAAAACAATACAACAAAAACAATTATTATTAATTAATCCAACAATAAAATTAATAAATAAGTGAAAATTGCAACTGAGCAAATTATAATTCACAGAAAATGCCAACTTCCACTACGGAAGATGATTATGTGTTTCTCAAAAATATGGAGGGTGATCAAATACGTGTATTAATCTCTGATTTGAGAAACCGTTGTCCCTTATTTGATTTGTATTTTTCAATAGATCCTCTCGTAAAACATTATGCCATATACTTACCAGTCTCAAGGCAGGTATTATTAGCATTAAAAAGGTATGTTTTTTTCTTTATCCATCGATCAATTATATATTTTCATTCGTACATTATATATTATTAGATAGTGCTGAATTAGTGCCGTAAGACTTTTAAAGTGTGCATCTTATTATATTTTTAAACTCTATATTTTATTTTCTATAGCTTTTTACCCAGGGGATACATGCCATTTATGTCGGTAACTGTTGCGATGAAAACGTATCGGTTTAGCAATGTCTACAAAATAAACAATCTGAAGGAAGTTTGTAGAAATTATATCAGGTCAGAAATAAGTGTTGAAGATGTGTGTTCGGTCCATGATTTTGCGTGTGAACAGAACGACAGACTTATACAATACGAATGCTGGATATTTTTCGATCGCCATTGGGATGAAATATTTCGTACTCAGGATTTTTTACAATCCAAAGAAACAACAATTATGAGATTTCTTTCGCGTTCCATATATGATTCATTAAATGAAGTAAGTCTGTTTGAAGCTTTTTATAGTTGGATGAAAGAGAGAGTTACGAGAGAATCTCCTGACTTAGAAAACAGAGAATTGGAAGAAAAAATCCGTACAGAGATACGACCGTTTCTTTCGAAAATTAGGTTTCGTGCCATGACAATAGATGAGGCAGAAACTTATGTTTTCACTAAACACGTCTTGACAGAAATCGAAGTAAATTCTATTCGTAGATGTCTCCAGAATCACACTTTCTACAACTACCCAGAGTACTTTTGCCCGTATGCGGACGAAAGAACTGAAAAAATGTATGATGCGTTGTTTACATATCAAAACCAGTTTAATCCTAACAATGAATTAGAAACCACAATCGATGTAAACACCCGGTTCAAATGCGAAATATTTGTGAGAGAAGATTGCTATATAACAAGTTTTACGCTTCCAATAACATTTGATCATTTACGAAGGATAAGAATAATGCTAGATGGCAATTCGAATTCACCGAAAAATAACATTCCCCGGGATACTTTCGACTGTAGTTATCACGGAAACGTCAATTTATCAAAACCTATATTTCTAATAAAGAATTCAACTACTTTTCTACAATTTCAAATTTTAAACAGTGATGACATCACGCGTTACGACATACGTATTACCCCGCCATTTAATTATTTCTACATCGCAAACAATAGTGACATTCAACCAGAAGACATCGATCCTGGTAATAATTACTACTTTGAAGTTGTCCTCTACTTCTAAAAATTGTAAACTGAATTCACAAAATTTTAACGAAACAACGCAAATTAAAATAACATTTTATTAGATACTTTCATCAGATCGGTTGCTTTTGATATTACCTACTGACTATGACAGTGGTATTTAATCGAAGTTTGATCAAAGTGTATAAGTCGTAAGTAGGTGAGTCACAAATATTTTGTATGTTTCAAATATACAAATAGTGGACGTATTTCTATCATTTATAAGTTTCACGTTAGGCTTCGGACCTGTGGGTGGTCCGAATTTAGTCCGAGGCCATAGTTTGTGCACCCCCTACTCTAGGATTTCAATTAAAATCAAGAAGTGATTATATATTAATTCAAAGATATTTAATACGAACAGATTTCTACTAAACCTTGATGATTGTCTGCATTTGGAAACAATCATTATGAGTTTATTCATAATGCGCGATATATTTATTTTCTCAAGAATTTACAAGTGTAATTAATGATATTTCTCTTACAACTAATAAGATAAATATACCTAGGTTTAAAGCAACCTTAGAACATGCATATTTTAATGCAATTCCTTTAATTCATACTTTAATTCTAAATTAGTTATAAAATAACTATCGAAAGAATAAGAGAAATAAAACAATTTGTGTTGCAATTTGAAAAAAATTATAGATTTGTAAATTTTCACTGTCGCCTGTCTTCTCTTAACCTGGAGAAAGAAGTTAGGAAAATGTAAGACGAGACAAGTCATGAAAACTGTAGGAGTGATAGGCCCCGATTACCTATATAGCAACTTCGAATGCAAATCGAAAATTATGTTATTTCAATTGAAAATTCCCCCAAAAGGTGTTAGATATATAACCGACCGGCACGACTATATTCTTAGAGGAAAAGTATGATGTTCTGGGGCAAGCCATTACTAATTTATGATGGCGAGCATATATTTTAAATAAAATTAATTAAAAATATGATTAAAAATTGCAATCTGGCATTGTGATATTTATTTATTGTGATTGTGATTGTGAATTATTTATTGTGACGATGTCACAATAAATAATTGCTTGACTTCTGTAAGAATTTCAGTCTAGGAAACAATCGGATGTAATCCGGTTTTGTTTTCAACCAATTACTAATTAATTATCTTTAAAATATACTGGTATTTTATTAGCTCCTTTGGGTATTAATTTCCTGTTAATTTATCATTGGCTTGTTTTGTTCATGCATGTTTTTAATTTCAATGTAAACAGCTGTAATAGCAACATGAAGTATGACGATGGTGATATAACTTCGTGTGTGCTCTAGATGGCAGGGATGAAATTCAATTTGCAATAACCTGGCTTTTTAGGAGTAATGGTTCGGCTTATACCCCGAAGTTTACTAGGTAATGAGTTGGCTTTGTGTGACGGCTATCAAATTCATTCGAATCAATTGAAACCTCTGTTTTTGTTTTTCAGATCAACTCTATGCCGAACGAGTGCTTAAACCAAACAATACACAAGGACGAAGCAATCGATGCATCCGATCGCTTTGTTCTTGGATCGCCTCTTCGTGTGGCCACTACTGCAAGGTTTTTTGTCGTGCCAGAAAGTGCGAGGATGTTAATGTGTTCATCCTTTTTGAAGCTTAATAACTGCTGTGCTTTTTGTCGAAAATTTCTGGAATTATATAGGCAGGTTTGCATATTACTGTGATTGATGATATTAAATTTTGGTAATTAAAGATCAGGGTATTAGAAGAGGTCATATTTCGAGTAGGATGATCGGACTTAATGAAATTTTTATAAAACATCCCAGAAGGCCGAAACAAACATCTTATTACTATTATTTAATTACAAATAAATAAACAAATAAATAAAAATGACAGTTAATAAACTCTGCACTAATGACTTTAACACAATTGTAAATACGCACTTACACAATTATAGTAGGGGAAGGTGGGGCAGAATGAGGACGTTAAAGTTTGAAAAGTCATAAGATGGCAACCACTTTAATGAGAACAATAATTTTTTTTATTCTCGGCAACTCCAACATTTGGTAATATATAATACAAAATTTAATTTATGATGAACGTTTTTAAAAGCAAGAAAATTTAATATTTTAAAATTATACGTAAACGCCATCTTGCCCCACCCGTAAGGTAAGATGGAGATATTATTTTTATATACAAGGAGAAATTAAAATGATTAAACTGTCATTTTCTTTAATATTGGTGCAAGAACAATGCGCCCATTTATCACAGCGGCTACATTTATTATTATTTTCCGAATAAATAAATATAAAAGTTTGAACTTACTCGTATTTACTTTACCAGACGATACTGTCACTTCGCGCATGCTCAGTTTCGCTATTTTGTAAACAGACGATACACTATTTTCTTTTCGTGAAAAAAAAATTTTATTTCGATTGTTATCTCACATTTTATTTCTTCTTAAGATAATATTTAAATTAAAAAAATGCTTTCATAAATAAAATAAAACGTAAAAACATAAATAA
This sequence comes from Centruroides sculpturatus, assembly GCF_000671375.1. Taxonomy (NCBI): domain Eukaryota; kingdom Metazoa; phylum Arthropoda; class Arachnida; order Scorpiones; family Buthidae; genus Centruroides; species Centruroides sculpturatus. The sequence continues at coordinate 638,911 of NW_019386694.1, read as the reverse complement.
TAAAGTAATACAGTATATACTGTATAAATTTATTACAGTATGATATGATTTAAAAGTGGAATATTTCATTCTCTATAAAAAGATCATTTTTAAATTTATTATTTTATATATTCGAAAAATTGATATAGAATTATCAATGACAACGAATTTAAAACTAGTTCGCTGCATTATATTGCGCCAGCGACAGAATTCGTGGCCAAGCTTGGGCTGCCCCAACGTGCATTTTTCATACTGACTGCAAACACGGGTCAACTTTATCTCAAAACTAAACAATTTCAGTCTTAAAGGTTACTTCGAATACCGTAATATCTTTATCTAAAAGTTCGCAATGGTGCTTACTTTGTAGAAACTTTGTAGCGGGCGTAACATTAGATGAAGTATTGCCGAAACGTGGAAAACTGTCTTACTTCCGAACAAAGAGAGCGATTCCGACCTTCTCTCGTCCCGTCATCATTTAGTTCCCCAAATAACGGCTAGATGAAAGCGCGTCAACCACGAATAAACAGACGTCCCGTCTTATCCCATGGCCCCATCTTGCACCACATTCTCCTATATAGGCTATAATCTAAACAGGACAGAAAACTTTTACAGGAATAATCTGAATTAAAGTATATGCTCAAAATGATAGTTGAGTTGATAAAAAATATATTGGCGAGGAATATATAACACGGTAGAAGGTCGTGATCTACGTACAGTTTCGTCGTGTCTGCGTTGTTTTTAATAATACATCGTTTGTCTTTTTAATAAAGTGGCAAGTTTTTAATCTTGAAATAGTCTGAAATTTAAAATAATTTTGAAATAAATGAAACTTGTTGAAACGACTTTAATTATTTGAAACTAACGTAACTTTTCGAAGATGATAGAAAGTGTGGTAAATGAAGAGGGAAATAATCAGATTTTGCAAGTTTAACGACACCCCTATTATTAAAGGATTATTCCTTGCATATACGTTCGTGTTAACAGTTATTAATGAATACATACAAACATATATTATATCTGTATCTGTGTAATACGTGTAAATAAAGTAACATCTAAAAGTGCTTAAAATTGTCTTTTACATATGATATAATCAACTATATAATATCATGAAAGAATATTATGCAATTACTTACATTATTTTATTGTCCATTATTAGTATAACACTATTAATATGCCTTGCTTGCAGGTATTAAATTCTAGATCACTGTTTCTCAAAGTTGTTCCTACGAACTCCCAGGAATTCTTGAAACCACTGATGGGGTTGGGGACAAATTAAAATTAATTTGGGGGTGCGTGGACAACGTCAGGGGATCTACCAAAGGTTTAATAGAAAATAGAACTCATTTTTATTATTATGAAAGTTAAAAATAAATAGTAATAAATAAATTGGTAATCATTTTGACGTTCTGTAAATGTTTGTTCTAGATTAAAGTTATTGCTGGAAATGTACTGTACGAATGACGCGTATCGTTTTTCATTTTACCATAAAATGTCAGGTTATTTATCCAGAAAACTTATATTATATAATACATTTATTTAATATTTTTCCAAAACAGTGATAATTATTAGTTGTTTTTCATAATTATAAAGACTGTTCAATAACTAAAAATATATAAATAATTTATTTATTTTAATAAAAATATGTTTTTCTCTAAAAATTCAATAGATAAAATTTAAAAAAAGCTTATTAATTTTATATTTTTGTAATGTAATTTATAATCCAATTACAAATGAATTATATATTTTTTCCGTTGTCATTACATCATATCTGTTTTTTAAAAACGAGCAAGCTTTAGCTCGTAATTTCAATAAATATTACTTTAAAAATTAAATGTTTTATTTATATTTAATTTTTACGTCATTATTTAAGAAATCAAAGTTAAATTTTAAATTTTGCCATTATGTAGTGGTACACAGTTGTTCACTTGGAGTTTATATTCAAGTTTTCGCTATGAGAAGGGGTCCGTAGGCATAATATGTTTGAAAACCATTGTTTTACACAATGAAGTGTTTACTGATGTAATAGTCTCTATTTTAAGAAGCATTAATGACTTTACATCCGAAATGGGAAGTTGCATTCACTTGGTTTTAATCTTCTCATGATATAATTTATGCATTTCTAAGAGAACAAATAATTATCCTATATGTCTTAGAAATGCACTTCGATTAATGAATAAAACAACAACAATATTTTACCATTACAGCGATTTCTAAAGCACTTAATTACGTCAATTTAGAAAGCGTACCAATTCATTGCATTGTTTGCTAATTAAAGTGAAGTATCGTAGATTTAAATCAACTTGCGTAGATTATTAATTAGTGCTGCTATGATTTCAGGCACTTATTAGTTTCATAAATTAAAGTTATGCAATTACACTTATGAGAAGTAATTAAAATCGCTTAAATTAAGACAAGGCTTATATAAAAGAGTATGAATATAGCAAAGCGCAATTCATAGTTCTTAGGAAACTGAATAATAACCTCAACGGACTTCATCCACTCGGCAATTTTTGTCTGCAATAATTCTTCTAATAAACAAGAATAATCGTTTCTACATAGAAAAGATTATTATAAATATCTGAATAGAACAAAATGCAAACTTCACCACTTATTACAACTACATTTGTAACTTTTGAATACGAAATATGTCTGCAATGTTTTCTGTCATCGTTCACTTCTATGTCAAAGATTTACGGGTGGAACTTTTTCAATCCATGTTCGTGCGTTACAAGAAACTACAGTTATTTGCACAAACTTCTGAAGAAATTTTACTTATTCTGTATCGAGTGCATACACTGGATACATTTCGTTCTTAGCTTTTGTATACTGGTGCCTTTACATTCAAATAAAACGCCGTGCATCTCATGGTACTCGATCGTTAACAATGATATCTTTGCCAAAGTAGGCGTCGTTACTTTTACCTTCGTGTTTGCCGTAATATTTAGTATTGTTAAAAGAGTAAAATTAAATACAAAAATAAAACTAAGAAATTCAAATTACCTCTGCCAAAATAAGCTGTTTTCTATCATTAATTACACACGAATAGCCACAGTGATTATGACAATAATTATCACATTATGGCTTCAGTTTTTGAAAACGTATTTTTCTTTTATCACGATTTAAAAAAAAGAGAATTGTTCAAATTCGAAGCACTTTTCTGTAGCATCGAAGCTGGAATATGGATGACATTGATGAGTGGCGGTTTGGTATACCTCTGTTTCTTTCTTTTCTTGCTTGCAGTTAGTTTAACAAAAGCATTTCAGAAAGTATCGGAAGAACTGTACTTACTAAGAAAGGATAATCCAAATTTNGTGCATATAATGCACATATTGACGATTTTATTTTTGATGATAATTCCAAGAGGATAAATGAGAGTTGAATATCATCTGGGAATATGAACTAACTGTGCTTAAGATTTTGATAACATTTGTAATTAAATAATCTTTGTAACATTTGCACCTATTACATTTGCAATCAATTTTGCAGCAGCATGGAACAGAAGTCTTCAGCAGCAGCGGTCTTCAACCAAGAACTAAGCATATTTTCTACATCTTGATTATATCTTTCTACTGAGCCTTGGCTTCCAGAAATTGATGACATTCTTGCACATTCTCTAAGCGAAACTTTTGCACCCGTTACATCTCCAATAGAAATGAAATTTTCTTTACAAACAGTAAAATGGTTTCTAGAATATAATAGATTTAATTAATATGCCATGTTTGGTACCCAGTTTGTAAAGGTTTTCATCTTCAACCGCAACGACACCTAAAATATTGTTTCCATCACTGCGGTCTCGATCTACGTCTGGTACAGTACATGAACCCTTAATGTATCACCAACATTAGCTGCTGTGTATTTGGAGTTCAATATACCAATTATTTTTTCTGCTTGCTTTTTAATATTAAACAAAGCCATTTCCCTTGTTTTAAACACACTACTTATTTTTCTTCTATTCTTGGATTAACTGTTTGGGCTTTTTTTCGTAATTCACAAACTCTGTTATACTAATAACATCTTGGTGTTTGGAAATCAGCGTGGTTAAATCTTTTTCATGTGAAGACGATGTAGATCTTTAAGTTATATTGCTATATGAGGATGGCATTATCAAATAATCTTTTATAATGTTTTCTTAGAAGGTGCCTGATTTTTCAGAGTTTGAGCATCTTTGACTTACTTCGTCGATAGTTTTAGAAAGAGTCTCTAGATTTTCTTCCGTATTAACGTTGGTCGACGAATCGTTGGATATAAAAGTCTTTAGTTCAACTTTTAACATTGCTCCAAACGTGGCTTCATAGGAACTGCACTTTATTCCAGTATGGTGCGCTCTATTTTTCATCAGTTGTAAAAAACGATATTCTTTCCACCATTTGTTAGTATTGTTAGTCTTGAACCAAGAACTAGGCATATTTTCTACGTTTTGATTATATCTGTCTACTGAGCCCTAGGCCTAGTTACTTTCTACTGAGCCTAGTTATTGCCTAGGCTTTTTCAGAACCCCTTTTAAATCAGGCCACATACTACACATTTTTTTGATGGCATTATTCTATTCGCGAATTTTCTACCGTTATCACTTTGTAAAATACTCGGTGCACTGAAGATTATAAAAATGTCTAAAAGAACATATATTGCACCGTCAGCCCTTTTGGTTTTTAATTAACGCTAGTAGTTTAACGAATTGACTCACATAGTGTTGATACAGGAGTATAAATTTATATTGTTCATCGGCTTGCCACTGCATATCTGTAAGATCGACCTGACATCGCAAGTTTATTTCATTACATAAAATGGTTTAACTCCCAAGCCTTTCTTAAAAACATTCTGTTTTTTCTGACAGATTTTACATAAGTTAAATAAATTATGATCAATTCCCTTATTATTCGTGACCGTTACTTTTATCAAAGAAAGAAAACATTATTTTAAGAGAGGAAAGCAAAATTAAAATGTCGCACAAGATTACCTATTGGTGGCATAAATTTAAAATTCGGTACTAAACGCAATACGCACGCCAATCTCTGATGCGAGTGCTGATTGCCTACTGTATGTTAAATGATAACCATTCAACGTGTTATCATCACTTTGCCCGACTAGGTGATAGCAGTATTCATAATGACCGGTCAATCTGATAAATTATGTTAAAACACCTAAAATTTATTAGTGCTCGATTTTGTTTGTCATTATTTATAATGCCCGTATTAATCACTTAGTCCATAACAATAATAAATTAAACTACTAAAAACAATACAACAAAAACAATTATTATTAATTAATCCAACAATAAAATTAATAAATAAGTGAAAATTGCAACTGAGCAAATTATAATTCACAGAAAATGCCAACTTCCACTACGGAAGATGATTATGTGTTTCTCAAAAATATGGAGGGTGATCAAATACGTGTATTAATCTCTGATTTGAGAAACCGTTGTCCCTTATTTGATTTGTATTTTTCAATAGATCCTCTCGTAAAACATTATGCCATATACTTACCAGTCTCAAGGCAGGTATTATTAGCATTAAAAAGGTATGTTTTTTTCTTTATCCATCGATCAATTATATATTTTCATTCGTACATTATATATTATTAGATAGTGCTGAATTAGTGCCGTAAGACTTTTAAAGTGTGCATCTTATTATATTTTTAAACTCTATATTTTATTTTCTATAGCTTTTTACCCAGGGGATACATGCCATTTATGTCGGTAACTGTTGCGATGAAAACGTATCGGTTTAGCAATGTCTACAAAATAAACAATCTGAAGGAAGTTTGTAGAAATTATATCAGGTCAGAAATAAGTGTTGAAGATGTGTGTTCGGTCCATGATTTTGCGTGTGAACAGAACGACAGACTTATACAATACGAATGCTGGATATTTTTCGATCGCCATTGGGATGAAATATTTCGTACTCAGGATTTTTTACAATCCAAAGAAACAACAATTATGAGATTTCTTTCGCGTTCCATATATGATTCATTAAATGAAGTAAGTCTGTTTGAAGCTTTTTATAGTTGGATGAAAGAGAGAGTTACGAGAGAATCTCCTGACTTAGAAAACAGAGAATTGGAAGAAAAAATCCGTACAGAGATACGACCGTTTCTTTCGAAAATTAGGTTTCGTGCCATGACAATAGATGAGGCAGAAACTTATGTTTTCACTAAACACGTCTTGACAGAAATCGAAGTAAATTCTATTCGTAGATGTCTCCAGAATCACACTTTCTACAACTACCCAGAGTACTTTTGCCCGTATGCGGACGAAAGAACTGAAAAAATGTATGATGCGTTGTTTACATATCAAAACCAGTTTAATCCTAACAATGAATTAGAAACCACAATCGATGTAAACACCCGGTTCAAATGCGAAATATTTGTGAGAGAAGATTGCTATATAACAAGTTTTACGCTTCCAATAACATTTGATCATTTACGAAGGATAAGAATAATGCTAGATGGCAATTCGAATTCACCGAAAAATAACATTCCCCGGGATACTTTCGACTGTAGTTATCACGGAAACGTCAATTTATCAAAACCTATATTTCTAATAAAGAATTCAACTACTTTTCTACAATTTCAAATTTTAAACAGTGATGACATCACGCGTTACGACATACGTATTACCCCGCCATTTAATTATTTCTACATCGCAAACAATAGTGACATTCAACCAGAAGACATCGATCCTGGTAATAATTACTACTTTGAAGTTGTCCTCTACTTCTAAAAATTGTAAACTGAATTCACAAAATTTTAACGAAACAACGCAAATTAAAATAACATTTTATTAGATACTTTCATCAGATCGGTTGCTTTTGATATTACCTACTGACTATGACAGTGGTATTTAATCGAAGTTTGGTCAAAGTGTATAAGTCGTAAGTAGGTGAGTCACAAATATTTTGTATGTTTCAAATATACAAATAGTGGACGTATTTCTATCATTTATAAGTTTCACGTTAGGCTTCGGACCTGTGGGTGGTCCGAATTTAGTCCGAGGCCATAGTTTGTGCACCCCCTACTCTAGGATTTCAATTAAAATCAAGAAGTGATTATATATTAATTCAAAGATATTTAATACGAACAGATTTCTACTAAACCTTGATGATTGTCTGCATTTGGAAACAATCATTATGAGTTTATTCATAATGCGCGATATATTTATTTTCTCAAGAATTTACAAGTGTAATTAATGATATTTCTCTTACAACTAATAAGATAAATATACCTAGGTTTAAAGCAACCTTAGAACATGCATATTTTAATGCAATTCCTTTAATTCATACTTTAATTCTAAATTAGTTATAAAATAACTATCGAAAGAATAAGAGAAATAAAACAATTTGTGTTGCAATTTGAAAAAAATTATAGATTTGTAAATTTTCACTGTCGCCTGTCTTCTCTTAACCTGGAGAAAGAAGTTAGGAAAATGTAAGACGAGACAAGTCATGAAAACTGTAGGAGTGATAGGCCCCGATTACCTATATAGCAACTTCGAATGCAAATCGAAAATTATGTTATTTCAATTGAAAATTCCCCCAAAAGGTGTTAGATATATAACCGACCGGCACGACTATATTCTTAGAGGAAAAGTATGATGTTCTGGGGCAAGCCATTACTAATTTATGATGGCGAGCATATATTTTAAATAAAATTAATTAAAAATATGATTAAAAATTGCAATCTGGCATTGTGATATTTATTTATTGTGATTGTGATTGTGAATTATTTATTGTGACGATGTCACAATAAATAATTGCTTGACTTCTGTAAGAATTTCAGTCTAGGAAACAATCGGATGTAATCCGGTTTTGTTTTCAACCAATTACTAATTAATTATCTTTAAAATATACTGGTATTTTATTAGCTCCTTTGGGTATTAATTTCCTGTTAATTTATCATTGGCTTGTTTTGTTCATGCATGTTTTTAATTTCAATGTAAACAGCTGTAATAGCAACATGAAGTATGACGATGGTGATATAACTTCGTGTGTGCTCTAGATGGCAGGGATGAAATTCAATTTGCAATAACCTGGCTTTTTAGGAGTAATGGTTCGGCTTATACCCCGAAGTTTACTAGGTAATGAGTTGGCTTTGTGTGACGGCTATCAAATTCATTCGAATCAATTGAAACCTCTGTTTTTGTTTTTCAGATCAACTCTATGCCGAACGAGTGCTTAAACCAAACAATACACAAGGACGAAGCAATCGATGCATCCGATCGCTTTGTTCTTGGATCGCCTCTTCGTGTGGCCACTACTGCAAGGTTTTTTGTCGTGCCAGAAAGTGCGAGGATGTTAATGTGTTCATCCTTTTTGAAGCTTAATAACTGCTGTGCTTTTTGTCGAAAATTTCTGGAATTATATAGGCAGGTTTGCATATTACTGTGATTGATGATATTAAATTTTGGTAATTAAAGATCAGGGTATTAGAAGAGGTCATATTTCGAGTAGGATGATCGGACTTAATGAAATTTTTATAAAACATCCCAGAAGGCCGAAACAAACATCTTATTACTATTATTTAATTACAAATAAATAAACAAATAAATAAAAATGACAGTTAATAAACTCTGCACTAATGACTTTAACACAATTGTAAATACGCACTTACACAATTATAGTAGGGGAAGGTGGGGCAGAATGAGGACGTTAAAGTTTGAAAAGTCATAAGATGGCAACCACTTTAATGAGAACAATAATTTTTTTTTATTCTCGGCAACTCCAACATTTGGTAATATATAATACAAAATTTAATTTATGATGAACGTTTTTAAAAGCAAGAAAATTTAATATTTTAAAATTATACGTAAACGCCATCTTGCCCCACCCGTAAGGTAAGATGGAGATATTATTTTTATATACAAGGAGAAATTAAAATGATTAAACTGTCATTTTCTTTAATATTGGCGCAAGAACAACGCGCCCATTTATCACAGCGGCTACATTTATTATTATTTTCCGAATAAATAAATATAAAAGTTTGAACTTACTCGTATTTACTTTACCAGACGATACTGTCACTTCGCGCATGCTCAGTTTCGCTATTTTGTAAACAGACGATACACTATTTTCTTTTCGTGAAAAAAAAATTTTATTTCGATTGTTATCTCACATTTTATTTCTTCTTAAGATAATATTTAAATTAAAAAAATGCTTTCATAAATAAAATAAAACGTAAAAACATAAATAATAAAGTAATACAGTATATACTGTATAAATTTATTACAGTATGATATGATTTAAAAGTGGAATATTTCATTCTCTATAAAAAGATCATTTTTAAATTTATTATTTTATATATTCGAAAAATTGATATAGAATTATCAATGACAACGAATTTAAAACTAGTTCGCTGCATTATATTGCGCCAGCGACAGAATTCGTGGCCAAGCTTGGGCTGCCCCAACGTGCATTTTTCATACTGACTGCAAACACGGGTCAACTTTATCTCAAAACTAAACAATTTCAGTCTTAAAGGTTACTTCGAATACCGTAATATCTTTATCTAAAAGTTCGCAATGGTGCTTACTTTGTAGAAACTTTGTAGCGGGCGTAACATTAGATGAAGTATTGCCGAAACGTGGAAAACTGTCTTACTTCCGAACAAAGAGAGCGATTCCGACCTTCTCTCGTCCCGTCATCATTTAGTTCCCCAAATAACGGCTAGATGAAAGCGCGTCAACCACGAATAAACAGACGTCCCGTCTTATCCCATGGCCCCATCTTGCACCACATTCTCCTATATAGGCTATAATCTAAACAGGACAGAAAACTTTTACAGGAATAATCTGAATTAAAGTATATGCTCAAAATGATAGTTGAGTTGATAAAAAATATATTGGCGAGGAATATATAACACGGTAGAAGGTCGTGATCTACGTACAGTTTCGTCGTGTCTGCGTTGTTTTTAATAATACATCGTTTGTCTTTTTAATAAAGTGGCAAGTTTTTAATCTTGAAATAGTCTGAAATTTAAAATAATTTTGAAATAAATGAAACTTGTTGAAACGACTTTAATTATTTGAAACTAACGTAACTTTTCGAAGATGATAGAAAGTGTGGTAAATGAAGAGGGAAATAATCAGATTTTGCAAGTTTAACGACACCCCTATTATTAAAGGATTATTCCTTGCATATACGTTCGTGTTAACAGTTATTAATGAATACATACAAACATATATTATATCTGTATCTGTGTAATACGTGTAAATAAAGTAACATCTAAAAGTGCTTAAAATTGTCTTTTACATATGATATAATCAACTATATAATATCATGAAAGAATATTATGCAATTACTTACATTATTTTATTGTCCATTATTAGTATAACACTATTAATATGCCTTGCTTGCAGGTATTAAATTCTAGATCACTGTTTCTCAAAGTTGTTCCTACGAACTCCCAGGAATTCTTGAAACCACTGATGGGGTTGGGGACAAATTAAAATTAATTTGGGGGTGCGTGGACAACGTCAGGGGATCTACCAAAGGTTTAATAGAAAATAGAACTCATTTTTATTATTATGAAAGTTAAAAATAAATAGTAATAAATAAATTGGTAATCATTTTGACGTTCTGTAAATGTTTGTTCTAGATTAAAGTTATTGCTGGAAATGTACTGTACGAATGACGCGTATCGTTTTTCATTTTACCATAAAATGTCAGGTTATTTATCCAGAAAACTTATATTATATAATACATTTATTTAATATTTTTCCAAAACAGTGATAATTATTAGTTGTTTTTCATAATTATAAAGACTGTTCAATAACTAAAAATATATAAATAATTTATTTATTTTAATAAAAATATGTTTTTCTCTAAAAATTCAATAGATAAAATTTAAAAAAAGCTTATTAATTTTATATTTTTGTAATGTAATTTATAATCCAATTACAAATGAATTATATATTTTTTCCGTTGTCATTACATCATATCTGTTTTTTAAAAACGAGCAAGCTTTAGCTCGTAATTTCAATAAATATTACTTTAAAAATTAAATGTTTTATTTATATTTAATTTTTACGTCATTATTTAAGAAATCAAAGTTAAATTTTAAATTTTGCCATTATGTAGTGGTACACAGTTGTTCACTTGGAGTTTATATTCAAGTTTTCGCTATGAGAAGGGGTCCGTAGGCATAATATGTTTGAAAACCATTGTTTTACACAATGAAGTGTTTACTGATGTAATAGTCTCTATTTTAAGAAGCATTAATGACTTTACATCCCAAATGGGAAGTTGCATTCACTTGGTTTTAATCTTCTCATGATATAATTTATGCATTTCTAAGAGAACAAATAATTATCCTATATGTCTTAGAAATGCACTTCGATTAATGAATAAAACAACAACAATATTTTACCATTACAGCGATTTCTAAAGCACTTAATTACGTCAATTTAGAAAGCGTACCAATTCATTGCATTGTTTGCTAATTAAAGTGAAGTATCGTAGATTTAAATCAACTTGCGTAGATTATTAATTAGTGCTGCTATGATTTCAGGCACTTATTAGTTTCATAAATTAAAGTTATGCAATTACACTTATGAGAAGTAATTAAAATCGCTTAAATTAAGACAAGGCTTATATAAAAGAGTATGAATATAGCAAAGCGCAATTCATAGTTCTTAGGAAACTGAATAATAACCTCAACGGACTTCATCCACTCGGCAATTTTTGTCTGCAATAATTCTTCTAATAAACAAGAATAATCGTTTCTACATAGAAAAGATTATTATAAATATCTGAATAGAACAAAATGCAAACTTCACCACTTATTACAACTACATTTGTAACTTTTGAATACGAAATATGTCTGCAATGTTTTCTGTCATCGTTCACTTCTATGTCAAAGATTTACGGGTGGAACTTTTTCAATCCATGTTCGTGTGTTACAAGAAACTACAGTTATTTGCACAAACTTCTGAAGAGATTTTACTTATTCTGGATCGAGTGCATACACTGGATACATTTCGTTCTTAGCTTTTGTATACTGGTGCCTTTACATTCAAATAAAACGCCGTGCATCTCATGGTACTCGATCGTTAACAATGATATCTTTGCCAAAGTAGGCGTCGTTACTTTTACCTTCGTGTTTGCCGTAATATTTAGTATTGTTAAAAGAGTAAAATTAAATACAAAAATAAAACTAAGAAATTCAAATTACCTCTGCCAAAATAAGCTGTTTTCTATCATTAATTACACACGAATAGCCACAGTGATTATGACAATAATTATCACATTATGGCTTCAGTTTTTGAACGTATTTTTCTTTTATCACGATTTAAAAAAAAGAGAATTGTTCAAATTCGAAGCACTTTTCTGTAGCATCGAAGCTGGAATATGGATGACATTGATGAGTGGCGGTTTGGTATACCTCTGTTTCTTTCTTTTCTTGCTTGCAGTTAGTTTAACAAAAGCATTTCAGAAAGTATCGGAAGAACTGTACTTACTAAGAAAGGATAATCCAAATTTGGAACTTGAATTGGAAGAAATTATGGCACAACACCATGAAATTTGGACATACACCAATCAACTCAACGGACCTTTCAATTATGTATTGACGATTTTGTATGCTACTTTATTAACAGAAACGTGTCTACTTTATTTTATCTTAATTTTTTCGGAAATGAATTTTGCATTGAAAATCTTTGTTTTTTTAATTTGTGTTGTAATAAGTTTCGGCTGTATTTTAGTTGGATTTGTAATGTCTGTTTCCACGTCAAAAGTAAGAGATTTTATGAAAATAAAAACTTAATTTAATGTATACATTTGATGAAATGTTTTTGCTTTGTTTTTCTCTTTTAGATGCAAACATCCTTTCAAGATATAAGAAGATTTGCTAATTGCGATCTGAGTTTAGAACAGAAATTAAAGGTCAAATATTTTGAATCTGTTATATTTACGGATAAATTTACATAATGTCTCTGTGATTTTAATATAATAATAGCAATAAGTTATTGTGCAGATGCTGAATTTTATGAAGAGATTTGGTAAAGTGTCTCTATGCTTATCTGCTAATGATTACTTCAACGTCACCAAGAAATTTCCGATTAAGGTATATTTAAACTAATTTTATAATATTAATTGATATATTTGAAATATTTTTTTTATATTATATTGATATTTTGAAATATTTCAGATGGCGAGTTCCCTTTACTCCGTATTTTCTGGTCTTCTGAATCTGAGAACAGCTTCGAGACATAATACTCTGTAGTTGATATGTTCAATGTACCTGTTTCCAAATAAAGATATATTTCAATATAATAATTAGTAATATTTATTTAATTACATATTTTACATGCGTTGTTTATATGTATAAAAGATTTTTAGACCGTATAAATGCTGGACCTTATCCAGATATGCTTAAGAAAAAATTACTTACAAATTTAGTACAACTATAGCAGGTTATTCTTACTCTAATATACATAAATAGTTGTTTGGAGGCTAATGTATTATTAATCAGAATCGAGAAATATATACAGTTTAATCAATTAACAGCATTGCTCACATCCAGGAGGCTGTGTAATTATATTGTCATAGGACAAGTGCCAATGTCGTCGTTTACCAGCTCCATGATATTAACGCACAAGTGTTTCATTGTAGTTATTCAAGCTAATTGTACAAACATTTTTTTTTATCGAGCTACAATTTAAAAATATTTTATTCCTATAAATTTCCGCTGTCGTCTGTCCGTCTGTTCCTTAATTTCGAGAACGGAGTTGAATAGATAAAAATCGAGACCATATATGGAAAGATTAGGGAAGGACCTGATTAACTATATACGAACTTTCGATGAGTACCAGAAGTTGGTGAAGTGTAAATCCACGACAAATTGCAAGTACAGTGCTTTTATTTGCTCGGCCACGGATAAGGAAGTGTGAGCTTCCTTCTTAAACTTGAACAAGAAGATAATTATTAAAATGGGTATCACTTGTTTAATCGAAACAATTTTTCGACTGATGAAATCGAATTTATCAATAAAGTAATCCCTATAAAATTAATACGAATAACAGATTTTACAACTTATACCAGAAAATGGTAGAAGTTTTCCTTTATTCTAATGTATTTCTTGTGGTTATTGCAAACACTTGAAATTTAATTCGTCTGCAAACAATACTTAATTAAAATGGCTTTCAGTAAATGTAATTTATATTTTGATGTTAATTATGAACACAATCTTCATTTTTTCGTGTTTAAATTTTTCAAGCAAAGAAAGTTTCTGAACCCTGATATTTTCATTTGTGTCCAACACGAACACTCAAACACAATATTTAATTTACGCTTAGCAGTGTTCGTAATATGTAACACTGTAATAAGTATGGAACTGTTATACGTCGATTTCTTTCTTTATCCCTGTTTATCAACTTCACCAAAGTTTGAAATCATTTTTGTCACGTAAATTCTACGTCGTATGTTATATACCATATTGAACTTTATTGCACTTTTTTCTCGTTAACGTTATTCTGTTTGCTTTGATAAGAACTTCTTTTCAGAAATTAATCTCTTTGATAATTCAAGTTATTGAAGAAAGAAGAAACGTTCGTGATATAGAAAAAGTCATCCAGATACATTGGGAAATGTGGGAGTTTATTCAAGAATTAAATTCGAGTATAGAGCTTGTTTACCCGATCTGTTATGCATTTCTTATTTATTATACATGTTTCCTCATATCAATTGCGATTTTGTTCCACACAAATCCTATATTTCGTGTTATATTTTCGATATTCTCATTCACTTCGTTAGTTTTCTGCATTTTGGTTTATTATGAGGTTTTAAGAGTTACTTCTGTTAGTTGTTTCTGTGAAGTTTTTATCTTTTGGAGTTTTGTTTATAATTTTACGAATTGTTTTATTTTCTTGCATTGCAGATTTATAGCGATTTCAATAGATGCAATGTCTTGTCATCTGTCTCATTTCGTCTTGAATACAAATTGAGGTATTTAATTTCATCTACTTCATCTAAATTAATAATGGTATTTTAAGTTATTTTTTATTTTATATCTTAAATTTCATGAAGAGATTCCGAAGAACTCCAATTACTACTTCGATAAGGAGTAGGAAGAACGGTTATCCCTATTTTTATCAAGATGAACGAAAGGTGTGAACGTGACGTGGGTGTGGTTGTCGGTACTGAGACAGTCACCTTTACAACACAAGCCGTTTATTTGGAAAGACAATGCTTACACAATTCCAGTCGAGAATTTCTTCTCTTGAACGGATATAGAAAGTTCAGTCTGGTCACAGTCTTTTATCCACGCGATCTGACGGAGATCTGTAGGAGTTTCGATGGAAATCGGCGGACCAGGGCCAAACTGACTGGAAGTCGGCGTACGAAGATTAAGTCCAAGATGACAAGGAAACCGACACAGAGGAGGAACAGGTTAAAAAGGGAGAAGCGACCACTCTCGTCTTTGAATCTCAGGGTTTATAAAGAATTTCTCCCCGAAATTCTGAATTTGAATGTTTCCATTCTCTCTTTACCTTTTGATTGGTCTGTTTCTTGTTCCCAGGTGAAATTAGACGACCAGATTGGGCGCGGAAAAGTTCGCTTTGCGTTAGTTAATTTGAAACCTCCGTTCGACTTCATCCCCAAGTGTCGTTCGAATTTTAGAACTTTCGCTCATATCTCACGTGATGCTGTTTTCTTTTAAAATAATGTTACATTTTCTCGTTTTTTTCTAAATTTTGTCAAGTCTACGACCATTGAACTCAATGTCGGACTTTCGGATGGACATTCTAAACATTCCANTTACAGTATGATATGATTTAAAAGTGGAATATTTCATTCTCTATAAAAAGATTATTTTTAAATTTATTATTTTATATATTCGAAAAATTGATATAGAATTATCAATGACAACGAATTTAAAACTAGTTCGCTGCATTATATTGCGCCAGCGACAGAATTCGTGGCCAAGCTTGGGCTGCCCCAACGTGCATTTTTCATACTGACTGCAAACACGGGTCAACTTTATTTCAAAACTAAACAATTTCAGTCTTAAAGGTTACTTCGAATACCGTAATATCTTTATCTAAAAGTTCGCAATGGTGCTTACTTTGTAGAAACTTTGTAGCGGGCGTAACATTAGATGAAGTATTGCCGAAACGTGGAAAACTGTCTTACTTCCGAACAAAGAGAGCGATTCCGACCTTCTCTCGTCCCGTCATCATTTAGTTCCCCAAATAACGGCTAGATGAAAGCGCGTCAACCACGAATAAACAGACGTCCCGTCTTATCCCATGGCCCCATCTTGCACCACATTCTCCTATATAGGCTATAATCTAAACAGGACAGAAAACTTTTACAGGAATAATCTGAATTAAAGTATATGCTCAAAATGATAGTTGAGTTGATAAAAAATATATTGGCGAGGAATATATAACACGGTAGAAGGTCGTGATCTACGTACAGTTTCGTCGTGTCTGCGTTGTTTTTAATAATACATCGTTTGTCTTTTTAATAAAGTGGCAAGTTTTTAATCTTGAAATAGTCTGAAATTTAAAATAATTTTGAAATAAATGAAACTTGTTGAAACGACTTTAATTATTTGAAACTAACGTAACTTTTCGAAGATGATAGAAAGTGTGGTAAATGAAGAGGGAAATAATCAGATTTTGCAAGTTTAACGACACCCCTATTATTAAAGGATTATTCCTTGCATATACGTTCGTGTTAACAGTTATTAATGAATACATACAAACATATATTATATCTGTATCTGTGTAATACGTGTAAATAAAGTAACATCTAAAAGTGCTTAAAATTGTCTTTTACATATGATATAATCAACTATATAATATCATGAAAGAATATTATGCAATTACTTACATTATTTTATTGTCCATTATTAGTATAACACTATTAATATGCCTTGCTTGCAGGTATTAAATTCTAGATCACTGTTTCTCAAAGTTGTTCCTACGAACTCCCAGGAATTCTTGAAACCACTGATGGGGTTGGGGACAAATTAAAATTAATTTGGGGGTGCGTGGACAACGTCAGGGGATCTACCAAAGGTTTAATAGAAAATAGAACTCATTTTTATTATTATGAAAGTTAAAAATAAATAGTAATAAATAAATTGGTAATCATTTTGACGTTCTGTAAATGTTTGTTCTAGATTAAAGTTATTGCTGGAAATGTACTGTACGAATGACGCGTATCGTTTTTCATTTTACCATAAAATGTCAGGTTATTTATCCAGAAAACTTATATTATATAATACATTTATTTAATATTTTTCCAAAACAGTGATAATTATTAGTTGTTTTTCATAATTATAAAGACTGTTCAATAACTAAAAATATATAAATAATTTATTTATTTTAATAAAAATATGTTTTTCTCTAAAAATTCAATAGATAAAATTTAAAAAAAGCTTATTAATTTTATATTTTTGTAATGTAATTTATAATCCAATTACAAATGAATTATATATTTTTTCCGTTGTCATTACATCATATCTGTTTTTTAAAAACGAGCAAGCTTTAGCTCGTAATTTCAATAAATATTACTTTAAAAATTAAATGTTTTATTTATATTTAATTTTTACGTCATTATTTAAGAAATCAAAGTTAAATTTTAAATTTTGCCATTATGTAGTGGTACACAGTTGTTCACTTGGAGTTTATATTCAAGTTTTCGCTATGAGAAGGGGTCCGTAGGCATAATATGTTTGAAAACCATTGTTTTACACAATGAAGTGTTTACTGATGTAATAGTCTCTATTTTAAGAAGCATTAATGACTTTACATCCCAAATGGGAAGTTGCATTCACTTGGTTTTAATCTTCTCATGATATAATTTATGCNGTTTTTAACAAATGAATTAAATTTTTGTACGTTTAACGTGATTCGAACTGTATCTGGACCTCATTCAAGCCTAATGGGCAAGTGCGAACCCACGACCAAGTAACTACCAGTGGTTTTATCCATTAGTAGGCTCATCTAAGAAATGATAAATTAAAATGACCACGAAATTAATCAATAAATACAAAATTGAAAAGATAAGAAATTATTATCATTGTAAACGAATTTTTATAATTTTATTGTTTAAAATAAGATTTATACTTCTAATTTCCTTTTCGATAAGTTAATCTTAAATTCCAAATACTTTTCCTCAGTTAATTACTTAATGTTAGCAATTAAATTACCTTATCTTTCTACGACAGAAATATCATTTCCTGCTACTTTTAATATAAAAATTTCTCAACTTCCTTCTCTAATTAAAACTCGACTTAAGATGAAAGTTTTCTGCAGCCTGATTTTGATTTTATTTCTTTTTTCTGAACAGATCTTTGGCTTCTCTTTTCGATCTAAGAAAAGAGATGCCTCCGAAGAATCCACAGATAATGAAGACAACGGTAATTTATCTTAAGTTTTTCTAATGAATAATCAAATAAATAAACTGTGAATTGTTTTAGATACACCTGTGACAGCAATGGACTGCGAAGAACTAATGGAAAATGGCGTTGAGAAATCTGGAATTTATGAAGTGTGTCCTAAAAACAGAATAAAAGAACCTCTTTGCTTCCAAGTATATTGTGATATGGATAAAGATGGAGGAGGATGGACAGTGAGTTGTTTCATCATTTATTTTTAAGAAAATTACAAAAAAATAAATTTATAATCGCAGTAAAAGTTATTTATTTTATTTATTTTTAAGTTAATTGACAGAAGAGGTAATTTTGGATATCCTTCAGATTACTTCTATCGAAATTGACAAGATTATTCGCAAGGCTTTGGTGACTTGGATAAAGAATTTTGGTTAGGTAAATATATTAAAATTATATTCCTAAAGACGTTAATATAATTGTTAAAAAATAATAAACATTTTCATTTAGGCCTTGATAAAATACATTCTTTAACTAAACAAGGAAAGTACTTGCTGTTAATTAATATGATGGATTTGAATGGAAGATACCTTAGTACTGCTTACAGCAATTTTAATATAGGAAGTGAAGAAGAAAAATATCCACTGAATTATGATGAGAATATCTATCGTGAAGGTTTATCAGGTAATTCATTCTTTTTGTCTTCTTTAAAATTTAATATTGAATGTCTTGTCTTGGCAAGCTTCCAAGCTATGGTAAAGTGTGACGTAATTGTGATGTAATAGTAGTTGTATGTGTTTACGATGGTCGTTACGCGGGGAATAATGCCCTCCGGGAAGTCTTTTAAAGGTAACCCGGTGGTCCCTATTCAGGCTTATAGATGTGGAGAAAACCCGGAAAACTCCACGTAGCCAACCCATTGGCAAGGCGAGTACCCACGAATGTTCGATGTTTTTGTCCACTCGGGTGGTGGTGGGCATGAATGTAATAAGACCAAAATGATCTTAGACTTTAGCTTTTAAACAATTATATAATGTTAAAGAATAATTCGTTTATTTTCCTATATAGCATTATGATTAACTTCTTTTTGTTGACTGTTTCTGCCCTGTGGGCACTAACAGGGCCTTTTGTAGCATGCTCATTTTGGGTGCGGCCAGATCCACAGTGGGACTGGATGGCCGTGACTCGAAGAATAAGATTCGACATATCCGAACGGACCACCCTTGAAAAATTTGATAAGATTTTTCGGCTCGTTCCGATTCAATTTCAGATTCCATAGAAAAGCTGATTCTCACCATAACTCTAACTCAGATGAAATAATCTGTCTCGAGTGTCAGGAAAATAATTGAAACTTAGTGTGTATATATAAATAAGTAAATATAAATATATACTTGTTTTTGTTTTTTACAGGTAATGTTTTGAGTGAAGCAAGATATCAAAGATTTAGTACATATGATGATTACAAAGAAGGTGTATGGAAATTTAATGAATGTAATAAACATAAAATAGGAGGATGGTGGTATAGAAATTGCTTATCTACTATGGCTATGCATCGGCAAAATAAGCAGTCTCGCTGTGCATGGGGAATGTCATATCACTATACTAGAGATTCTTATTACCTAACGGCCTTTGAAATGAAAATTCGACGAAAATCATAAGAATATTTTTACAAATGAGGATTATTATGAATAAAAGAAAAAATATTACTATTCTATTTCTGAAATTTGATAAAAATACAATGTAATAATTTCGCACATTTTCTCAAATATTTCAAAATGTATTCTGTAAAATAAACAGAAAATAAAATGTGATAATTATAGTAACTTGTATGCTCATTTTACTATATTTAAATATGCATATTTTTCAATAATCCCGCATCTTTCGAGCTATCACATTAATTTTCAATTCACAGATTTTTATTAGTCTGAGTTGTAAGCGAAGATTTGGAATTCCAAAATCGTCCCGCGTGTGATATTCTAATTATAACTAATTTAAAATTAAGGTATAAAAACGCGCCCGATTTTTATCAAACTTGGCACAGTACTACAACAAAATGAGAGAAATTTCTGGTTAAATTTGGAAAAAATCCATTAAGCGTTTTCGTAGTTATCGCAAATAAACATCTAAAAGGTCACTATAATCTACATTTATTTGAATATGGCGACACAGCGCTCTGATAGTTTACTACGCATATCGAATAAATGACACGCTCACAAAGGTCTATACAAGAGTAGATACAATAGAGATAGAAAGAGTCATGTATCGTATCTCGAGAAGAATAAGATTTTATGAAGATTTTACTGGTCGTTAGCATTTACATATTTTTATGAAACTTATCTTTACCCTCAAAATTAAGCATTTTGCTATCTATATATAGGCCTATATAATCGAGATGGGTTGATGATGATAATAATAATAAGCGCAGAGCCCAAACGGTTAGGAGTTGAAAGTTGAAATATGGTACACAGATAGGGTACGTCACGAAAACGCACACTAAGAAGAAATTTTTCGAAATTCCACCGGGGGAGAGAAACAGGATTAAGGCTTAACACTTCCATCAACAATGGAAGTGTTAAGTAACAATGGAAGTGTCAACAATGGAAGTGTTACGTAACAATGGAATTGTTAAGAGAAAGCGACCTGCAAGACGCAGATGCAGCTTTTAAGTTTTTGCGGGAAATCGAACATATTTTTAGACCCATCTAAAAATTCTCTAATCAATCCGCAAACAGGAAAACCCAATTCTTGCATTCAGTGAAAACAGGTAAGGTTGACTATAACATAATAATGTTAATCTTCCCTATCGTTACTTTTGTATGAGCAACGCCGGGCCTACCTGCTAGTTTTATAATAATTTATAATATAAAAATTCTTATAACAGATGGCTTCACAAACAATTTTATATATGGCAGTATTGTCCTTGGAAGCGGTGTAAGCGCCACTTTCCTTGTATTTTCTAAAATATAAAGACATATGCGCGATGATTTTCATATTTTAACGTACTTTGAATTAATTAAAACTAATATTTTATTATAACCGCATCGTGTATCATATTACAAATTTCTCTACTACATGTGAGAAAAAAAACGATAAGATCGCTATTGTATATTCGAATATCAGTGATGGAATGGAAGCGTATTGTCGAAAACGTATTGTCTGTAACGTTCTGTATTGTCGTAACGTTCTGTATTGTCGAAAACGGAACAGCTTTCACGGCGAAAGTATCAATGATGCAAAGCAGCCAGATTATAGACAATTGCGCATACGCTTTACAGAGCACCATCCTCACGTGGTTTAGTTGGTGGATGCTACACACCAAAACATCGTATAACGCTTTCAATGATTCTATCCAGAACCGGTTTTGGGCTGTTAGCCGCCTGCCTGCTAGATATTTGACCGCCCTCGCCCCATTATGTGAATTACGAATAGATTTATAACTTAACCCAACCGATAAGAATTTACTGGTATGTTTTTATGATAGTTCTGTATAATTGACAAGAGTTTAAAAAATTCATTAAAATATATGATATTTTTATTCTGCTCTCCCATCTTGTATTACTTACAGATTTCAATATTAAACTAGTGATATTACGATTCAGTATGTTCCATCTGTAAGAGGATGCAGGGGAAAAGTGTACAATTCTTGTATTTTCTTAGCACAATGTTGCTGTTGAGAACATATCACACAGGCTAGCGATTCAAAATGTAATTGTGATATTAAAAATACATTTAGAGAAGTCTGCGGTTTTTACTGGCTTATCGAAGAAATACGAATGGACCCTAGACCACAGCGGTCTGCAACCTTTCTGACCTCACGGATCACTAAACTCACAATTTTGAATTCCGCTGATCACTATCATGAACTTTTTTAAACGATATAAAATCTGTAGAATAATGATTATAACAGTTCAATTTTACTATCTTAATATGAAATTCGCTTGTTTAATTATAACAAATTAATGCAACTATAAAGTTCGTTGCTGCTTGTTTGAAATAAGTTTACGGATTCTTAGCGCTTTTCCACCAAGGACGACAATCGCACTCACAATATTGTTTACCATTTATTATTTATTGATAACAGTCACTTCGTATTTGGTTTTAGATTCAAATAAAAACCCCTCAATGACTGAAAAAAGCAACTAAGCATTTTGCATTTCTTTCGAATACTTCGCGTAACCTTCTGTTGATTAATGTCGAACTTTCTCCATGGACCACCCAAATTTTCTCTCGGACCATCGGTTGCCGACCGCTGCCCTAACGCGCAATTAACCGATTACCCCTGGAAGTCGGTTTCTTACAGAAACACAGCTTCCCTGTCATCAAATGTCACGGTACGCCACTGATATATNTAGTATATCACTATTAACCAACTTCGCGTTGAATTTTCATCGATGTTAAGCCTAACAAATTTTTTTTAAAATAATAATCGTCGCTATTGTATCGTTAAAAATTATTTTATTGCTCACAAAACAAACAACCACTCATAATTAGAAAATTAAGTCTCGTTTAAATACTGGCCTCCCTTCAATGCTCGAGTCAATGTTGCCAGCTAAAACACGCAAAAATTTAACAAAACACTAATATTAAAGTAGGCAAGACATAGCCAAATATTGTAACGCCACATAGCTACTGGACATTTGAAATTTGCGATTAACGGAAGTGACGGTTAATCGGGGATCGGATAATCGATGCTCTACTGTATTTTCTAAACTATAAAGACATATGCGCGATTATTTTCATATTTTAAGTACTTTGAATCAATTAAAATTAATATTTTATTATAACCACATGTGAGGAAAAATAACGATAAGATTGCTATTGTATATTCGAATATCAATGGTGGAATGGAAGCGCTGTATTGTTGAAAACGGGACAGCTTTCACGGCGAAAGTCTGAATGGTGTAAAGCAGCTAGATTATAGACATTTGCGCATACGCTTTACAGAGCACCATCCTCACGTGGTTTAGTTGGTGGATACTACACACCAAAACATCGTATAACGCTTTCAATGATTCTATCCAAAACCGGTTCTGGGCTGTTAGCCGCCTGCCTGCTAGATATTTGGCCGCCCTCGCCCCATTATGTCAATCACGAGTAGATTTATAACTTAACCCAACCGATAGGAGTTTACTGGTATGTTTTTACGATAGTTTTGTATAGTTGACAGGAGTTTAAAAAAATCCATTAAAATATTTGATATATTTATTCCGCTTTTATTCTGCTCTCCCGTCTTGTATTACTTACAGATTTCAATGTTAAACTAGTGATATTATGATTCAGTATGTTCCATCTATAAGGGGATGCAGGGGAAAAAGTGTACAATTCTTGTATTTTCATAGCACAATGTTGCTGTTGAGAACATATCACACAGGCTAGCGATTCGGAATGTAATTGTGATATTAAAAATACATTTAGAGAAGTCTACGGTTTTTACTGGCTTATCGAAGAAATACGAATGGGCCCTAGACTACAGCGGTCTGCAACCTTTCTGACCTCATGGACCACTAAACTCACAATTTTGAATTCCGTTGACCACTATCATGAATTTTTTTAAACGATATAAAATCTGTAGAATAATGATTATAAAAGTCCAATTTTACTATCTTAATATGAAATTCGCTTGTTTAATTATAATCAATTAATGCAACCATAAGGTTCATTGCTGCTTGTTTGAAATAAATTTATGAATTCTTAGCGCTTTTCCACCAAGGACGACAATCCCACTCACAATATTGTTTATTATTCGTTATTAATTGATAACAGTCACTTCGTATTTGGTTTTAGATTGAAATAAAAACCCTCAATGAGTGAAAAAAGCAACTAAGCATTTTGCATTTCTTTCGAATACTTCGCGTAACCTTCTGTTGATTAATGTTGAACTTTCTCCATGGACCACCCAAATTTTCTCACGGACCATCGGTTGCCGACCGCTGCCCTAACGCGCAATTAACCGATTACCCCTGGAAGTCGGTTTCTTACAGAAACACAGCTTCACTGTCATCAAATGTCACGGTACGCCACTGATATATCCTATATTTAATATATAATAAACGAATTTATAAATAAAAATATGTTACTCACGTAAAGGTTCAAGAGAAGTTGTACAGCAAGCTCCAAGCTGAAATAAATTTTCTTCTTCTAAGCCAGATTCTTCGTTTTCGATTAATGATAAGATCTTTTCTTCAAGGTCTGTTAATGGAGTACTTCTTTTCCTTCCACCTGTTGTAAAGATATCCTTTCTTAAAGCAGCCACTTTACTTTTAGTTCGGGAACGCCACAGACTCTCTCTTTTTTTTTTTAATGTATCCACTTAGATCAGTAGACCATTGGCTAGACAGTTCACTTTATCTCTTACTTCTTGCCATCCGTCCCGCAAAGTATATTTGGAAACATTCCCTTCCAAGTCTCCTTTAACTAAATATGTACGCTTTTGCAACTCGATTATCAAAACTTCCATCTGTTCCGAGGATAACGTAACTCGAAACATTTTGATTACCTCGTGCCCTATGTTTTCTTATTCTGCATTTTCGAAAATTGTACAATTTCATTGGTTAAAATTCTATACCGTGTTGCGCGTGCAGATAAACAGGACATTTATAATAAACCCACTAGAATCATGACGTCACCAACAAAGGCGAGATTATCACCAATGACCATAATCGCCACTCGTTTTGACGTCATTCGTGAGCGAAAGGAGAGACGAGAGATAGATTTATCAGGCGCAAACCCACGAACAACAGACAATTACCAGTGTTGGAGCTTTACGCATTCGGCGGGCATTGGTGAGTGCAACCAAAAAAAAAATAATAATAATAATAACGTCAAATAGTTACATAATAGTAGAAGAAATTTATTATAAAATAAAATTACAAAGTTCTCTCATTTCAAATTCAATAGTAATGCAAATAAAATAAAATGTTAACATGAAAAGCTAGGATGACAACTTTTACAAAACCAATTGAAAGACAAAATAAATAATAGAATACTGAACTAAAAACAAAACACAGGTTTTAACATAGAAGCAAATTACATTAACAGAACAATTGTATTATGATTTCGTTAAAAAGTTTGTTGCCTGTACATTATATTCACAAGAAATATAACAAGCTCTCAACTGAAATTATAAGTTTCTTATTACAAATTGAAAAATCTAAAATCGATAAATTCTGTTGCTTGTCTTTTGCTTACAAAATCAATTTTGGTCACATTTTATGGTTACTATTATTAAAATATAGTGTTGGAGTGCACAGAGATAAATCTTGTGCATGAAAACTTTACATCAGGTACACTAAATGTTGTCAGAATCAATATAGTTTTATTAATTAAAATCGTTATGAACGCAACTTTCGATTATTAAACTAAAGATACGAATATTAAATTAAATAAATAAAAAATTTACAAACTAAAACTCTCATTTTTACACTCTACTTCCACTTGACAGTTGTTTGAAATGCAAACAAATTTATTCTTCTTCCAAATGAATTATTCATTACTGAAAGATTTTTTTACAAATATCAAAAATGATAAGGAATAAGGAAATTTGTAAAAAGACTTTTTGATATTTTCTCAAATAACATAAGAACTGAGAATAATTTCTGATTCACACAATATGGAAACATGTATTGTGGTAATATCAGAATACATTCTTATTGCGAAATTGGTTGAAATTAAATATATGTATGTATATATAATTATGAGTATTATACATCGTTTGTTCTTTCATAAAATCAGATAAGTTACAACGAAATATTATTTTAAATGTAAACATTTTATGCAAAATTTTCTCTGTAACCATCTACCACTTTCAGAGACATGAAAAATATCACATTTCTTTCTTTGAAGTTCTTCTCCCAAACATGTGAAATACCTAAATTTAATTTTGAATGAGGAAAATGGGGAATATAATTTTCCTTCTATTCAAAGTGTTTGCTCTTCATATGATTTTTCAGATCACGTTCAATTTTAAATCTATCGTCACAAATGGAGCAACGGAAAGGCCTTTTATTATTATTATGGTGAATAGCATTGTGTACATTTAGACGACATTGAAATTCAAATCCTTTCTTGCAGATATTACAAAAATGATGAAATTCTTTACATTTTTCTTTCTGATGAAATTCTAAACCTTTTTCAAGTTTAAATTTCTTTCTGCAAATATTGCACTCGAACGGGAATATTTCAATGTGACATTTTTGATGTCTGTATAAACTACAGTGGTGTTTAAAACTTTTCTCACAAATATTGCAACGATGAAGTTTTTCTGCGGTGTGAGATGTTAAATGCATCCTTAGAGCATCTTTATATTTATATTTATTTTCACAAATGGCGCAAGAGTATGGTGTTTTGTCAGAATGTATGAGTTGATGTTTCTTATACCCACGTTTAGTTACGAAATCTTTTTTGCAAATTTCACACTTAAAAGGCTTCTTGTAAAAATGATATTTACAATGTAATATAAAAAGCTTTGTCCTTCTATAACTCTTACCACAAAGGTTACACGTGTGAATCCTGAGAGGTTTCTTCCTCCTCGTCCTCTTCTTCTTGCGCTTCTTTGAGCAACTTTCCTGGAGATTTTCTGACTGTATCGTAGATGAATTAAGAGGTTTCGTTACTTCTTTATGTCGAATGCCATGTTTCGTTTCGTGCTTCTTCCATGTATCTTCTGAGAAAAATGGTTGTTTGCAGATACGACAGGAAAATGGTATCCTCCTAATGTGCATGAAAAGATGACGCTTCAAAACAATATTGTTTGTAAAATATCTAAGACACATTGTACACTGATACTTTCTTTCATTTATATACTTTTTACAAATATATTTCTCTGTATGAGATACTGCGGAAAGTTTTTTTCTAGTAGAGGTAAGTCTGTATTTATTCAAGCTTTCTCTCCTCTTATAAGCATTATCAACATTGGATGAAAAATAATCAGAATCATAACATCCTGTAAAAATTAAAATTATTATATAATAATTTTTATAAATCGAACATTTTCTTAAATACAATATTTTGTAATTTTCCTTAAAATTATATAAATTTTTTAATAATAAAATCTCAACAGATGACGCCACACTGTATTGTTATTAATAGTATACAAGTTATTTTTTAAGTAAAAGCTAATAAAAGCCGGAAAAGTTAAGCAACTCGTCGCTAGATTTTTTTTAAATATAAAAGAATGTAGATTTTTAACGCCATGTTTATTCGTAAGTGAACTATTAACTCAAGAAGATTAAGAATTACATATCTAAACCATGGGTAGGGAACATGTAGCCATTTATGTTTTCAATTATGACCTGATAAAATATCAAATCATAAATTTATAAGTTAAATTAAGGATTATAAAAATATCGTTTGTTTTTTCAGTAAAATCATCTATTACAATTTATGTATATTTTTAATGCACATATACTGAAATATATGAAACCATATAAGAGCCCTCTAAATTAAGACGTGGCTTTCCTTTCAAAAATTAATTAATTAGATTATATTGACGGGCTAAGACAATAAAACTGATAGAGAGCTGCTAAGGGTGAATGCCTTCTGGAAGGATTTTCAATAAGAATTTGGACATATTAAGGTGTTGATATAAAAAACTCCAAATACCAGTCTGTTGGTGAGGAGACAACCCATAACTAATTACTAGTGTTCAGCGATTTTACTCACTCGGCCACTGGTGGGCCCAATTAAAAACAGTTCGCCACCTTTGACCTAAGTAATTAAGCTGCAATTTGAAAAAAACTATAACCTATAAATTCCTCCAATGTTGTACACTGTCTGTTTGTCGTTCTCTAATCTCGAGAGCAGATATGGAATGCTTAGGGGCAAGAAGCCCCGATAAATTATACATAAACTTCCAATTCGAACCGAAAGTCACGTTATTTCAATTCAAATATTTCCCCTGAAGGCAGTTAGATAGATAACCCGCAAGACTCTACTGCTAAGAGAAAAGTATGATGTACAGGGACAAGACACTACTGATTTGAGGAAGAGAGCATATATTTTAAATTAAATAAATTAAAATAAAACTTACTTTTTTCGTAATCTTTAAAGGGTTGATTCTCATCATCTTTTACTGCACGGAGTCTTATGATACAAACCTGCATTTGGAAAAGAAAATATTAATGTTGAATATTTTTAAAAGGTAAATTGAACTATTACTACTTTATAAAGCAAAATATTAGTTTAAAAAATAATTATTATTGGATGAATTTTACCAACTTGTAACTCAGTCTCACAAAAGTTTCATGTAGTTTATCTGGAAGTCTGTCAGTCAGAAAAATAAGTAATTATTTCTGTAAAATTTTGAAATTATTAGATTCTTACATAAAAAGTATACGATTTGAACCTTTGGAGTAATCATATACAGTATTTTCGTTTTTATAAATGAACATTTAAACTCATATTCTCGATTACTTTTAAAGAATTATTCAATCTAACATGTAAGACTTTGAAACTTCATCTAATTATAAAATATTGGTGATCTGTACTGATAAGGTATGAAGATTATATTGTGTAAACATCTTGTATGAAAATGTAAATATATTTTCTATACAATGCTTTGTTTGTTTTAAAAAGCGTTGTGAATTAAAAAAGTACAATAAATAAATTATAATACCCCTTAGTGATACTTAAGTCTAGAACATCGAAATTATTGTTTGTAAGTATATCTGATTTAATAAGGCCAAGGTTACCGTTGCTGTTGAGCTTTAAGTGTAAATTATATTCTAACTCAATTATATTACATCTAGAAGACACACTTCAAACAAGCATTATTAAGTACTGGAATGTAGTGTGTAAGATGAAGTTTAGTCTACATAAGTGCACAGAAATACTGTGCTTTATGACAATTATGAAAGGATGAGGCATCAAATAGCCAAAGCCATTGCCATTTGGTGCCACCTCCAGGAAAGTGTTTTTTACTCACTTCCCCGTTTGGATGTCAGATGATAATCGGCATTATCCAGCTCCCAACACTGGGTCTGGTCGAAGTCATAATAAGCACGGGAAAACTGTTTTGCTAATGGCGCTAGATGGATGATTATTACTGTCGAAAAATACACTATTTATTTTTGTTAATATTTAAACATGTTTATGTGTAGGATATGTACTTTAAGCAAAAAATTAATAGTTTTAAATGAAATTCGTAAGCTTTATCAGCAATATAATCTATACAAAAATCACTGTCTAGTTTATTTTATATACAATTTTTCCCTAAAAAGTAACTTGTAGTGGAGTGGATTAGCACATTTATTTGCTCATAAACTAATCGCAATGTTAAAAAATGAGACTTTGTAAATAGGAGCAGACTTTCATTTGTTAAATCACTTTTTAACTGAAGGTTCCCACCCAAGACATTCAGATTTATCTGAGGGATGGCTTACACGAAAATCAATGGATAATTTTATTTTTATGTTTAAACTTGATTAGATTAAAACTTGCAGGTAAGCCCGGCGTTGCCCGAGCAAAAAATAAGTACAAACATTAAGGTCATTACATTATTTTGTACTTCCACCTTTCTATTATATTATAGTATTTGATTTATATAACTACAAACGTTATCTTACGTAAAGGATTATCAAATTTCACGAAAAATGGACCAAATATTTAAACTCGGCACCCTCGAAAACCACTTAAACCATATTTTGTGTTCGTCGGTAGCCTGGTATTGTGTAATTTTCCTATTCGAATGCCACCACACCGGTGGGTCCGATAGGAAATGACTGTTGTAGAGATTGAAGTTAATTCGACGAAAAGTAGATGTTGTCCTCCTCCCAGGAGAGAAGACGATCAACGACTACTAATTAACACTGGTCTACTATTAATTAATATTTGAAAAGTGATCCGGGTTGTAATGGCCTCGCATGTAATCGAAGTTGCTAAAAGAAAAGAAAACTTTTGAAAGTTGTGGAATAAGCATACTGAAAGCAGATTTGACAGTAATACTCAACATGTGAATAAAATGCGCAATACACAATATATAACTACAGGAAATTTGAGGAAGCAATCACAATAAATAAGAAAAATAAATACCGGCACAGAGACTTTGAGCTTTACTTTGTGCCTTAAAATTGTTGCACGTATTGTACTGTACATTAATTTTGCTGAACGTTAGATCAACTTAAGCATATCAGTGAAAGGAGTTTGGGGCAATAGGTTCATGAGTTACTAAGAGAAGATTAAATCAGGGGAAGAACGGGATGTCCAGATTCCCTGGTAGTTAAGCATGTCCCCATAAATATCACGTTTATAGAAATTATTAGAATTGGTTTGGTTTATTTCGTTACGGCAACGCGACACGAGCGATTTGTCAAGGAGAATACATCCGGAGAGTTTTATAAAGCTGGCTCCAATTTAAGTGTTACTAACGCGAAAAAAACTATGTGGCAGATCCGTTAACCCACACCCTCCGGTAACAGAGTTTTATCCACTCGGTTACCAGAGGGTGGTTATCGGGCTGCAATTTGAAAACATTGTAATCTCTAAATTCCCACCGTCGTCCGTCTGCTCTCTCCTTCCTTAATCTCTAGAAAGTTAGATAGATAAAAGTCAAAATCAGACATGGAAAACGTAAAAGAGGACTAGATTAACTATACATGAACTTCTCGATTTGTATCGCAATTAAAAATTTTTCCCTGAACGGAGTTAGTTACATAACCGGTATGACTGTACTGATAACAGGAAAAGTATGATGTACGGGGGCAAAACTCTGCTACACTGCATGC
Organism: Centruroides sculpturatus; assembly: GCF_000671375.1. Classification (NCBI taxonomy): domain Eukaryota; kingdom Metazoa; phylum Arthropoda; class Arachnida; order Scorpiones; family Buthidae; genus Centruroides; species Centruroides sculpturatus. The sequence goes on along the minus strand of NW_019386694.1, from coordinate 607,880 downwards.
AGGCAAGTGCTGTGCTACCTGTCTCAGTAATATAGCGCCAAATAAACGCGCTGTATCATTATCGTAGTGATTCAGTAATTATACATATAGTGGTACTTCGGTATACAATTGCTTTAGAAAACGTCCTGTTTGGACGAAATAAATTTTGCTCGGTATACGACTTAATTCGATTATACGTGTCATCTATGAACAAGTAGCACTATCGGTATACTTACAGTGACCATACGTCCTTTATTTAAGAGGACAGTCCTTTATTTCACTGCTCTGTCCTTTAACTTTATTTATTTTCTAAAATAAGCATTTTGTCCTTTATTTTGTAAAGTTGATGCAAAGTTTAAAGAAATTTTTTTTAATAATATATTGAACAAGTTAGTTTTGTATACGCCATCACGACCAGTGTTGCATTGCTACATAGAGCGCAGTAGTGCAGTGTGTCGCCAACCAAACGGCCCACTGACAGTACCAGGGGGTGGACACTCTTATGGGGATTTTTGTGATAGTTTTTTAACTCTCTAGTTGGTGGATGATACACTTGTTAATTAAAGCTGAAGTTAGTTGAAAGAAAAAATGAGGGGTTTCTTCCTATTGTTATTAGAAAAGTGGTCTTAGCATTAGAAAAATCAGAAAATATACAAGCCAAAAAATTCAATGATGCTGTGTACACATTTTATCAAACGTGCATAGATTATCTAAATAATTGGGACATGTTTTTTATTGAAATAGAGGTGTTTGAATGGGTCACATTATGCGAAATCCCTTTGTGGGCGAAGGTAGAGGAAAGCTATATCTTTATTTCGAATCATTGGTCCGTAAATATACTCGATGGTGAATTATTTGAAGTTTCATGTGTAAAAAAATATGTCACAAACGAAAAGATCGAAGGATGGTGACAGAATAACCAGCCATCAAAGGTGGATTGAGATTTTTGAACATTTTACAGCAAAAGAAATTGTTTTCAAAAACATTGTAAAATCGTAGAATTTTCTTTGTCTCCCTGGATCTAATGCTCCCGTTGAACGAATATTTTCATTGGTGAATAATAGGTGGACGAATGAAAAAAACTGATTTAAAAGTAAGCAAATTAGAAGCATGTATTTCCATCAAATACAACTTTCAAATGAACTGTATGGAATTTTGTAACTTTAAACGGTGAAACGGCGCTATAAAAAAAATTAATTCTACTGAAAAGTATCAAAATTAATGTTAATTAAATTTTTACAATGCGTGTATGTGTAATAATTTATATTGTTTAAAATTTTAATGTATGCTACTATTTTCGTAATAAATGTTATAAACTTATGAGATATTTTTTGATTTTCTTCGATATGTCCTTTATTTTCCCCCAAAAAATATGGTCACTGTAGGTATACTAGACCAGACTAGACGTTCGCGGTGCCACAGTTTATAACTTTGTTAAATTTCTCCTGATTTTAATTTGTAAGTAAAATTTTATTATTTTTATTAATCATGAATTGCAAAAAGACAAGTGAAAAGCAACAGAAAACTAAAAAAATGACTAGAATCACAATGGAACTGAAAAATGAGATTGTTGAGGAATGAAGGTGGAATGCGTGTTCGAGATTTAACTGTTGCATGCCGTATTCCGAGAACGACGATATCGACAATCGTGAAAAATAGACATTATTAAATCTGCTAACGTTGCGAAAGGAGTTAAATCAATTTCTAAACAGAGATCGAAGACATTAGACATGTTGAGAAATTGCTTTTGCTTTGGATAACTGAAAAAGTGTGCTGGCGACATCGTATCGAAAGCAATTATTTGCGAGAAAGCTAAAAAGATACATGCTGATCTCATGAAAAATCAAGCAGGAGCTAGCCAGGAAAGCGAAGTGTTTAAAGCCAACCATTTTTTTCACGAGAACGGATTAATTATTTTTACATTACTTCTTATGGGAAAGGTTGGTTTGGTATACGTCCTATTCGGTATAAGTCCAAACATTAGGAACGGATTAAGGTCTTATACCGAGGTTCCACTGTATATATATATAGATTATTTAAATTACATTTTTTTGTAATTATATTTAATTATTTTGTTAAATTTTTTCCAATACTAGCACAACATGTAAAGCCAGCAGTCGAATGTCGACAGAAATTAATTGATATATAGAAATCCAATCGATAATTTCGTGTGCGATGTACTGTACTGTACATTATCCAAGTTAGAATTTGAATGTAATTGCCGAGTTTCGTAGCAATTGGTCGAACGGACTAAGCATGTATAACGAATAAACATTCTCATTTATATATATTGAGGTTCAGTTTAAGAAATTTCCATTTATAATTAATTTAACAAAAAAAGAAAATACAGTACATGTACTAGGCGTTCAGTTTCTAGGGTCAGAGTCCACTTCCTAGAACGACTGTGGGGGGTACTCTCACCACCTGACTTCGGTGGGGTGAGGTTCGTCACATCTTTAAACGACGTAACGATCGGTTAGTCTGCATAGTTACTCGTTATTTTATACAGATACAAATTAAATGTTCAGACGAAAAAAATGAAGATGATAAAACATCACAGAAAATGAAGTGCCGTCAACCAGGGAAGCGCGTAATGCAATAAGATTATTAAAAATGTTTTACAGGAAAATGTATTTTCTTCTGCCTTTTCTATAATCGCTAAGTTTATTGCCATTTATTATGTATTGAAGGTTGAGTACTCATGAAAATACGAGGAAAAAACATTGTTACAAAAATGAAGTTTATATTCTTTTTCAGAATGTGCGGAAATAAAATTTTCTCTAAAGACAATATTAAAATTCATAATTTTAATTATATCATCGAAACAACTGGCGCGTTGTCTAGTAAGGCTGCATTTATGCAGACATGAGAAATGGAAGAGATCTATTCTCCTTATTTTCATTCCAGCATTCATGCAGAAGAGGAAAGAATTTTACAACGAAATAGTGTTAAAGAAAAATAAGAACGAAACTATCTATTAATATTTCCTTCCTTTTATTGGTTCTACTGCTCCCATTTTTTTTGCAGCTTCTCGGATCATTTTCGTAAAGAAAATGACACGTTCGACAGATTTTCGGCGTTGTCCATCGTCATCATTTTATTAAAGTCATTGCACGAAGTTGCCGAACTACTACATCTCCAACTCGTAAGAAAAAATTTGAAAAACTTCAAACTGTTGAACTTTCTCTAATGAAACTGGTTCATTTCAGTTTCCTTCTTCTGCATAAAGTGCTTCGCGAGTGAGAATTCTAATCCCAAAAGTACTCTTTCGCTTGTTTTCTCCTCTTTTCGCGTGTGTAAAAACGCAGGCAAAGTAATTTAATTACTGTAAAAAAAAATCCATATATTTATATACTACCTCCCTCCTTGATTTTGTACATCTACGGATAAAATAGCGTCTCGCGCCAAATGTATCTGAACAGATAACGTCTGTAAAAGTTTAAGGATTGGCAGGACTATAATTTTACTTATATACTGTATATAGACTTACAAATTCCCATTGTCCATCCTTTCTTAATTTCTTTAAGTATCTTTATTCGAAGTCTAAAAGTTTGGCACACACGAACATCATTAAAGTATGCTTACTATATGGCACGCTGACTCAAAAAACAAGGTAGACAGCAAACACACACATGCAATTTTTTTTGTTTTTGGGTTCTTTAAGTCTCAAAACGTGGAGTTTTTCAAAATACTCCGGATGGTCAAATTTATATAGAAATAAATTGTAACTGTTATTTTCCTCGTGTGAGTGTAAAAGGACAAGTGATAAGTCATTTTTTTCTATTGTCATTTTTTTTTCAGATTTTTCTTATTTAGTAAAATTAAAAAAATTGTCCTGAAAATTTTTATCAAGGAAATAAATTCCGATTTGAGGCGAAATTCATATTCAACGTACTGTACAAATGTTTAATAACGTGGACCCGGCTTTAGTACAAAAACGTCTTAATAATTAAAGTTTAAATTTTATTTAACTTAATGGTACATTTATTCTGATTATAATTTGAAGGGTTAATTACACTCTATTTTAGAATTAAATAGAAATCTATCTATTTAATTCTAAAATAGTGTGTAATTAACCCTTCAAATAACTTAGATGTCATTATATTCTGTAAAATTAAGTGTATGACTCGGTGAAGTGACACAAATAACACTAGTTTTCCATTTGTTTTCAAACAATACAGTTGAATTATCATTGAGCTATATTATGGTTAATTAGTAAGATACTAAGTAATTTGAATTAGAGATAGGCGGTTGAGCTGCTGTCTTATGTTTAAATTTAACCATTCCAAACAAATATTCTAGAACTAAACGAGACCGGAGTTGCTTGGGCATGATTATTATTAAATTATAACCGATTTTACCCGTTTTCACCGGGTGCGAGAATTAGGTTCACCCTCTTCCCAGACTAATTAGAGAATTTTTTAGATGGGTCTAAAAATATGTTCGATTTCCCGTAAAAAGCTAAACACCGCATCTAAAGAAGTACAATAGAAGCAAAGTTATCCAGGGTTCCCTTCCTCCACCCGCAATGGAATTTCGAAAAATCCCTTCTTGGTACACTTTCATGAAGTACCCTTACTGTGTACCAAATTTCAACTCCTAACCGTTTGGGCTCTGCGATGATTAATATTATCAGGGCTGTGGAGTCGCGTAAAAATCTACCGACTTCAACTCCGACTCCGACCAGGGGCGATTTATTACCGAAAGAGACCCGGAAATTCTGATATCATCACGTGACCTCAGAATAAAAGATTCAATAAATAGAGTTCTAATAAAGATAGAGCGTAGAAACTTTTTATTTCAAAGCTAAAAGACGTCTCTAATATACAAATATGTAATATATAATATAAATATGTATTCGATAATTTTTACTTTTCCGGCTGTTATATATAACAGATGAAAAGTGTAGCGCTCGGTCAAAAAATGACCCCTCCCAAATTTTTATATTTTTGGACTCAGGACACCGTAAAATTTCGAGATATGCAAAAGATTCGAGGCTTTTTCTATGGGTATGTTCGTAAAGTCGAACGAGTTAAACGAGAATGACGTCATCGTTATTCTTATTTCGATAGACTTTTCGAACGATTCGTTTAGAACTAAATGGCTATTTCTAAAATCGAAGATACAAATTTTGCTAGTACAGCCTTATCCGAAATATTTTTCTTAGATTGCTTCGGGTGGACAGTTACTCCAATCATTTCATCTTTTAATTCACAGTTTAAACACTCGAGTAGATTTAGAAACATCGATATCGTCGGGCGCCATTTTCTTAACGAAGTACTCTCTCTCTTTCCTTCGTGAATTTCGTTAGAGTTTCGTTCGAAACGTCATCACCGCAGAGCATGCGCACTGAGCGAGACTACTACTATTCGAACGATTCGTTACTAACGCGTTTAACTCGTTTGACTTTACGAACGTACCCTATATGTGTGGATGTTAGACTGTGTGGGGGGCAGTGGCGTATCGTGGGTGTCAGCTGCCCGGGGCAAAGGAAAATTTCGCCGTCCCCTTATTTAGGTATCTCAATTTAAAAGACTAAAATTCAGTTTCGTCACAGAATAAGTAATGAAAAATTTCGTGCTAGTGTTGCCACCATTTTAAAATCGCTGACCCGGAGGTCAGCGAGTTTAAAAAGGTGAGGTTTGTTCGAACAGAAGTTCCTGACACGCGCAGTTCATGCCGATTCTAAATCAGTTACAGTTAGCGACTAGGGAGAACTGGATAGGAGTAACGCAAGTGACCTAGCTCTATTGGATTTTGGAGGTGTATGTGATTACGAATGAATCGTACAAGCAAAAAAATGAAAAAAAAGGTCGACAGGTTGCGCACGATATCCCCCGACGGCGAGTCGGATGGTAACACTATTCTGTGCTTATTTCAATCGGTCCGAATCGTAGGTGGACGAAAATATGAAATAAAATGGTTCAAATTCTTACAAGATGATATTATTTATTGTGAAATTTTGCCGTCCCCTAAAAAGTGCCGCCCCCTTCGCTACGCTATTGGTAAGGGGGGCATGATTTTGTTCATTCTGTTTGAAGCCTAATAATTTCTGTGATCAGTGGTCAGAATCGGAGTCAGATGGTTTAACACAAGAGTTAGTTATTAAGCGTTAAAGTGGTTGAACTAAATCGTGTCCCCTTATACATTCTAACATCTTAACGGGTTTTACTGTACTATTATAAAATGGCTAAAAAGCTTACTTTGAGAGTAGAGACGAGTTTTATTTTATTTTATTTTTTTAATTTTGAACGCTAATAACGAGTAAAATATTCATTAACAGATATGACACATGGCCACTTTTATGTCCTCATTAAGAACCAAAATTTAATAGTATTAATGCCCCTTTATACGCAAGCTACAGTGCCACATTTCGTTTCTTAAACTTTACTTGTTCTGAGATGTTGTTTAATATCTCAGAACAGAAAATAAAGAAATTAAATTCGATGCCAACACGCAGGCGCGCGAATTTTTCCCCTTTACTGACTTTTTTGAGGGTTCAGGAGGTCTCCAAACGTGTAGATTTGCAAAAAAAACTTGGAGGATCAAATTTGACACGATTCCCATACTTTTCCGTTTTATATACATAACAAGTTGGTAAGTAAAAAGGAGTCGGAGTCGGCGGATTTTTGACGACTCCGGCTAAAACACCAAAACTCCACGGCCCTGATTATCATTAACCCATCTCGATTAAATATATTGATAGAATAACGAATCCCAAAACGCGACTTGAACCCACAATTGCTGCTTACCGCGCTGTTACATTAGCGCGGTAAGCAGGAATTGTGGGTCCAGTTACATCCATCGAAACGTTATAGTAAAATTGAGGGGTTTGCAAATAATTTTTGTTAATGCGAGTTCATAAATTTTACGAACTGTGCCCTAAATAGAAATATGAATTACGAAAATTCTTTAATGAAAACTAAAAAACTAACATTTCTATCTTCTAACCCGCTAGACTAGCCTACAAGTAAAGTAAATTTTGCAGATTTTTCGCTAAATTGGCATCCTCGCTCTCTACTCCAAATTACTATCTGAACATTAATTAACCATATTAGAACCCTATAAAAATCTGGTACATCATTTAAGTAGAGAGGTTTTGTTTTTATATGCAATTATTTGTATGTTCTTTTCTTTCCTTTTTGGTTCTAAGAATATGCATGATTTTTAGTAAAGTTCAGAATTTTTTATATATCTATAATTATAAAAATATCATCATACGCTAAAATTAAATATAAGATTACCTTCCTTAATGAGTGTACACATAATGCAAAACGTTATAATGCAATATATACACACCAGATAAAACAATGTGCAATAATTCACTATATGACAGTCATCACTATTTATGGAATTTATTACTTTACTTATAGATGACCAGCACGACTCCATTTTTAAAGGAAAAGTACCATGTATGATGTAGGGGTCAAGCCACTACTAATTTCAGGTGGAGTGCACATATTTTAAATTATAAAAATTCTTCAAACTTTTTGTTAGCAACTTCCATTTATTCAAGTCATTTGCAGTGAAAGAAATGGTTCATCGCAAGTTAACACAAACGATTTCTGAAAGCCATTTCAGAATTATAGTTAATAATCATTATCAATACGTTTCTTGTCTATTTTATCTCAGATAGATGAGATGTTAGACAGTGACAATGTAAAGGATTGACATTAACTATCTTAATAACTTATAAAATAAACAATAAGGCATTTACCAACACGAAGAAGTCTTGGGACACAAGTACTTACTGCAATAAAGTTTGTTTCAAAATGTTCCAATGGAGTCTGTTTTCAACCATTATGAAGTCTTGGAGGTGTGAAATTCTTACCAAAACAGCACCTCCACAGAGTTTTAAACCAAATGACACAAGAATCAGATTTTTGTGTTGTAAATGAAATAATTTTCCCACAAAGAAATCCAGATTTGATGCCAGGCATCAATATTGTTTGAAAATTTCATTTTATATTTTAAAGTGAAAAAGTCTAGGGATTCATGTGTGTACTAATTATACTGCTCTACTTACTGGAGCCATAACTGAAAAATTGTCCATTTTTTGTTTTTTTTTTATCCATGGAAGCTTTTAATCAAGAACACTAGAACTAAAGTATCAGTCAGCAAAATTCATTTGTATGAAATCCTTTGAATTTGCACATAAGTATCCAATTTTGTAATTAAAATGATTCTGAAGCAAAAATTTATGATAAAGACTGCCAGCAGCAATTACAACAAATCAGACTGGCAAACTGACTATTAGATATCAGTCAAATTGTTCACCCATTCCTATCTACCCATTATGTTTAGGTACTAAAATTTGAAAATTTTTAATGCACATTTTTAAAGTCCTCCTCTGATATAATTTCAATAATGATCAAAATGAAAAATCTAGCATTTATGAACAGGAATTAAACAATTCGATGCTATTGGGTGTTTCAAGTAAAAAAGGAGAAGTAAGTCTGAACATTGGATAATTTCTACTTCTTTTTAATTAAGCATTTAAAGATTTATTTGTAACAAAAATTTGGCCTAATAGCATGTTATTTATTTCACTTGTTTGCTAATTTTGATCTATTATTTTATAATATTTTAAGACAGATTGAAGTATCTTTAAGTGAAAAATTTCCTTTTCAAATTAGTCCATATTTTTACAATTAAATGTATTCCTTAGTGTGTTGATTATGTTTTAATAAAAATAACCATTCTGAACTTTTCTCGAAAATAATGCACTTTTCATTTTGCCAGAATCAAGAAAGGAAAGAAAAGACAAAAAACAAATAAAATATTTCACTTTTTTCTTCTTCGTGTTTACTTTTTTATACTCCTGAAAGATACAATAGAATATAGTTGAAAATATAAATAAGCAATAAACAGGTTTGTCCATTGTTCATCTCCAAATTAACAATCCATTTAGAGATGAACAGGGGATGCAATTGTTTCATTATCCTGGAATCTTTCTGGTCCAGCTGGAAACTGTAGATTGGCCTTCCATGCCACTGATGTTGACCCTTAAAAAAACTAAATTTTGAGATTAAAAGAATTTGTGTAGTTTTATACCATACAAGGGAGTCTATATCATTCACATATGGGCTGCAATTTTCAATAAAAAGTTACTAATTACATATTTGCATAATTATATACTTATATTTACATATTAAACATATATTTGTATAAAATGATAAGATACTATAAATCAGTAATTTTTATAAAATTTTCAAAGTTAAAACTTCAGTCAGTTTTTATAGTAACTTAATATTGAACAATGCATCTTTAACCATCACCACCAAAAGGTATTGCTGCCTTTTGAATAAGATAAATAGCAGTATCTGTTCTTATTATGCTTAATCTTAATTAAAGGCTGCAATGAACTTCTGCAAAGAAGTTAAGGTGGGAGGTCTTCACATCCAATAACCATTTGCAACTAGCAATAGTTCTGTCCATGGACTTCGAGTCGAAGAAACGAAGTTATTGAAGTACACTGTCCACGTAAATGGGTATCATAATGCTACAAAAAATAGAAAAAAGAGAAATATTTCAGAAAGTTAAGCTCACTTGTAAGTATAAAATAATGCTTTTTGGTCATTCATATTATACAATTATAATATTAAAATATTTATGTAAAGTCTAGTTATGTAAAGTCTTGAAAAGATTGTTATTTTCATGGAAGCTTTTAATTTAAAAAGTATAGTATCGGCACACTATAAAACAACATGAGATATACATCATCTTCCTAAATTAGAACTACAAACATGTTTTTATTTATTTATTTAATCATCAAACACTTAGATCTTTTACAACTTTTGATCTATCTAGCAAAGAAGTACAAATTATTCTATTTGCATTGATATTTAAGAACTTTAAAATTAATTATCAAAATAACATGCATAAGAAAATCAAATTTCTTTGTATCAAATTCGAAATAACCACTAATCTCTACTTTATTGGTGGTCAACCTCTTCTGGAAATCATTCTTTTTACAACTAACTACTTTCTGATTCATTATCACTCCTTCGAGAATAGGTATGTATTAATTAGATCTTATTCTTAATAGAATAAGGTTGTAATATTTACAGCTTTAAGTTTAAATGAAAGATAATAGATTTGAACAGTTCAATTCATCAAGACTAACTATCACTCTAACATATTAATTTAAGTTTATTTCAAGAAAAATAGCTATCATCTTAACTAAAATTATTATAATTTTCACAATCTTTCATTCAGAGCCACTTCCTGGAGTTAAGTAGCTTCATTTTGTAAAGTTTCTCATATATCTATTCTTTTTCCAGATGACTCCTCCTTTTCCTATGACTATGATTTTAGCATCCTCTTATTACACCATCTACTTTGTTTCTTAAACTTTTTGGACTATCTATCATACTGTCTTTACAGGTTAAATCAGAAATAAAAGTACAATACTTACTCAGAAAAGTTTAAGAAAAAATTACCCTTATTTTCTTAAACCTTTCTAAGCATTGATAGTCTTATTATTAAATCTGGTGTATTATTTGGCATAAGGTGCATGTAAAAGATCTTTTGAAGTATAAATTCACTATGAGGATGCTAAAATATTAATAGCCAGAAGAGATTGAGACATTATGTATGCAGAAAACAAATGATCTGTGAAAAAGTTTATAAAATGAAGTAAGCAACAAGAAAAGTTCTAAATGTCTAATCAATCCCTAGAAGTAAGCTACAATAAAACAAAAAATTATTTAAACTTAAAATAATCAATATTAATTTTAAATTTATTAAAAAAAACATTTTAAAATGACAAAAGGGGTCAATGAACTGAATCATTGGTTTAAGTTTTTTTTATTACCATGCTTATTTAAATTTTCAAATGTTAAAACTGCTTTATACTAAAACTAAGATTATACAATTTTAACACATTTACTTTAGGAGGAGGACTGGTAATAAATTAGAAGATACTTGGGTGCTTAAAACCTTTCTAGTGAGAAGTGATCCTCAATACTGTACAACAAAAGTCAATTGTTACTTTTAATATAGTTCAAAACACCAATGAGAGATTGTAAGGACTTCAAACATCAAAAGTACATACACTAAAAAGCTTTAATTAATTTCCATAAGTGAAAAATTTGACCTAACATTTTCAATCTACATAGATGATCTTCAGTTCAAAATATTTTACTGAAGGTTACTATTTATTAAATTTAATAAGAGATGGCTCCTAATGCCTCTAGTGACAAATTATTCAGTAATTAATTAAATATATTTGTTGAAAAGTAGCCTGATGCAATCCAGTGGTTGTTTGGATTTTCTAACTTTATCAAGTTTCATGAGGATTATTTATGTATATTCCAATATAGAATGCAAAAACAGAACAGTTGACATTTTTTGAAAACTGAAACAGCATAGATTGAAAAAATTAGCTTGAATTTTTCACGTTAAATATTACTGAAAATTAATTAAGGTTACTTTTAAAGTTATAATTTTAATTTTGCTAGTTAGAAAAGGTTTACAGATACTTCTAAATAGAGCTATCTACATTAAATAAGTATTTGATTTCTCATAAATTTTTGTTTTGTTATTAATTGTTCATAACTTATAGTTTCAGTTTAGTTTATAATATAAGTAATTTCCAACAGAAGTTGACTAACATGAAAGATTAGAGAAAACTTAGATAACGATAAACACCAAATTTGTTTATCAATATTAATATAGCAATACATAACAATTAGTAGCTGAACATACTTGAAACCAAAACCTAAATGTAAACAATTTCAGCAATATAATTTGTTTTAAGAATATTCAGGAACTTTTCATGTCCTAACTGTAAAAAAATTTTTTAAATTTATTACACATATATCATGAAATTTTATCAAATTTTGCAACTAAAATCTACCTTAGAGGCAGTTCAATCCTTCCAATGTGGTAATTTAAAATATAATACGGTACTATAACTTAACATCCACAATTTCATACGAAAATATTTTGGTATACTAAACTAAGCACTTGTTTCTTTGTGTAACACTAAGTTACCAAATTATCAAGTAAATTTAGTAGTAAATTATTGTACTCAATATTTTATATATACATAGAAGTGTGTCGTTTATCCAAATCAATTAGGGACTGGGGTTGTTTGGATAACTTACTTTTCGGATAACCGATTATATACAAAAAAATATATTAACCTATCCCATGTTGAAATTTTTCTCCATTGCTTATCACTTCGCATTGAATTTTCGTCGATGTTAAGCCTAACACAAATTTTTAAAAATAATCATGTCTATTGTAAAGTTAAAAATTACTGTATTTCTTTATTTTGTACAAACAAAATAAATATAGTGAAAAATATTAAAACAAAAAAATTATATTTTGCAAGTTAATCTAGTATCTAAAATGTTTGATTCAGCATGACACAGTCAGACTGGAATGCTTTTGGTGAACCGACGGTTCTGTTGATTGGCTTTCGGATAAACAACACTCTACTGTATGTATATATATATATATTATATACAAATTTTGTGTACTGATAAGTAGTTATTAGATATGTCTTTTAAAAACAAATTACTTTAACTGATGTACGAGCTTATTCAGAGGAAGAAATAAAACAATCTTTTACTGATGAAAATATTACCTTATGCAAACAAATTTTGTTTAGACTCCACCATTGTACAGAGAGTCAACATCAAGGATTTACAGACCAAGAAGCTTGTTAAAAAATATTGCTGTTCATTTCATGAAAATAAGCTGCTCTATCATATCAACATTTCTTTATGACTATAAATATTTAATCTACTAGCAGGTGGGTCCGGCGTTGCTCGGGCAAAAGTAACGATAGCGAAGATTAAGATTATTACGTTATACTCAACCTTACCCGTTTTCACAGAATGCAAAAATTGGATCCCCCGTTTCCAGACTAATTAGAGAATTTTTACATGGGTCTAAAAATATCTTCAATTTCCTGCAAAAACGAAAACCAACTGCACTTTCTCTTAAAACGGCGCTTTCTCTTAACAATTCCATTGTTACGTAACACGTTCATTGTTGACACTTCCATTGTTAACACTTTCATTGTTACTTAACACTTCTATTGTTGATGGAAGTGTTAAGCTTGATCCTGTCCCTCTCCCACAAGGGTGGCATTTCGAAAAATCCCTTTTTAGTGTGCGTTTTCGTGACGTATCCTAACTGTGTACCAAATTTCAGCTTCCAACTCCTAACCGTTTGGGCTCTGCGCTGATTATTATTATTATTATCAACTTGTCTCGATTATATATATAGATTGAACAAAGATATAAAGTAAATTACAGCAAATTTTATCAGCCTATTTCAATATAATAATTATATTCATATGGAAGTGCATACATAAATGTATACATACATACAAGAAAAACATAGGCTGTACACAAAATGTTTAGCCGGCAAAAAAGAGTGTAAGGGAAAGGGGAGGGAAAGAAAGAGGAGATAGACAGTAGAGAAAAGTAGGATCCCTCTGAACGGCATACATAAGGCTACAGTACCCTCTATGTTTGATGTTGGCATGCAGATTTTAGGCTGCAAGACCATAGTCTCCCGAAGGGTCAAAAAGAAAACCCAAGTGTAGCAACACCAATAATTGAGTGCAGCCACAAATAGCTAAGTGTAGAAGTTAGTGCCAAGTGGCTGTTAGTAGGAAGACTTATATCTACTTAATACTAATAAAACTGAATGAGATCGCAAATCTTAATACTAATTAACAGCTAGACAGACAGAGCAAAAAGCAAATGAACACAATGATAAACTAGACGAGACTAACAACTGACAGAGAGAAACAAGCAAAACCTCAAAATTTTTATCATTTTTATGTATTTATTTATGTTTTTTTTTTAACATTAACTTACTCACTAACTAACCTAACTTACCATAACCTAGGACAAACCTCACCAGACAACTAAAGTTAACAAACCCTAATCTAACGGGACATTCCAATTTTCAACGCTGACTCAGCGCTGATCTCAACATTCGTTAAAATTTGTTCCTTTTTTCAACGTTGAGGTAGCGCTGACTCAACACACTCAGCACTCAACAGATATGTTGACTGCTACTTTCCAATGAATTATGGGTAATTGGTAAGACATTTGAATGGAATCCATCTTGCTGAGAATGGAATTATGGGAACTAAACACTTCGTACTCAAGTTGGAACGTCGTTGATGATGTCAAATTGTTGACTTCAACACTCACGTTGAAAATTAGAATGTCCTGTAAGTTACAACTACCAAATTTAGACTGAAAAAAGACAGACAATAAGAATTAAAATACAAAGTTGAAAGGCAGGTATATACAGACAGTTGAAATAATGGAAATGAAAGCTAATTGCCATCCATGCTCTGGAGCGAGTGCTCTCATGAGCACCACTAAGAGATAGGAATGTGAGTAGATGATGGAACATTGTACGTGAATGAGCTGACACAGATTGCAAGGCCACTTCAAGAACAGCAGCTCTCATTAAACTATTCCTAATGTGATTGTACTATTGAAGCAAAAAACTAAGTGAAGTGATGTTTGATCTTCCTGAATACCACAATCACATTGTGGATTGTCCCCAAGGTTAAATCTATGCAAGTATTGCTTAAAGTTGCCATATCCTGTAAGTAGCTGAGTGGGGATGTAACTAGGGTAAAAATGGTGAAAAATCAGGTACAAAGTTCTGGGACTAGTGACGTGGCATTACAATCAGCCCTGTGATGAACTTGTGTGTAATAGACATAGTTATATAGTTTTCCACTAAATTTCGTGTCAGTATCATATGTAGTTTTTGTTTCTTGCTATTCAGATTACATCCATGTTCTTGTCTTCCAATTTAAATTTTTATTGCTTCAAAAAATGAATTCTTTTAAGGAACAGCATGCATTTTTGAAATTTTGTTTTGAATTTGACTGTAAAAACTGGACAAATATCTATTGAAGATGATTAAAGTCCTGGTCATCCAAGCAACAAGCATCAATGATGAAAATATTGAAAAAAGTGAAAGAAGAAATTTACAAAGACTGACATCAAACAATTGATGGTATTGCAAATGTTGGAATCTCCACAAATCAGTTCATCACATTGACAGATATTTTGAACAAGAGTAACATTGCTGCAAAATTTATTCCTCAACTTTTGACTAACAAACAAAAACAAATGCATCTGACAATTTGTGACCTTAAAGAATGCTTGCAAAATGACCAAAATTTTTCTTAAAAAATGATTACAGGAGAAAAAACATGGATTTATCGCTATGACCCTGAGACCAAACAACAATTAACTCAGTGGAAAAATCATGGCCCACCCACAACAAAGAAAATACAACAATGTGAGGTACTGTACAATCTCAAGAGCCTGCTTGCTGTTTTTTTTTTTTCAATAGTAAGGAAATTATTCTTTGAGAATTTATTCAACAAGGTCAACTTTGAATCAAAATTTTTATATGGATGTTTTGAGGAACCTGCATAAAAATGTTAGACAAAAAAACCAGAACTTTGGAAAGCTCAGAACTAGTAGTTGCATCACGACAATGTCACCACTCATACAGCTATCTCTATTTAAATGTTTCTCACTAAAAATAAAATGGCCATGGGTCCTACCCTCCTTATTCATCAGACTTTGCACTGTATGACTTTTTTCTATTTCCATGATTGAAAAGACAGCAATTTGAGAACATTGATCACATTCAAATAAAATTACAGTGAGTGTTCAACAATGTCAGAAAAGAAAAAAAAAACAATCCAGAAATGTTTTGAAAACTGGAAGAAGTGCTGGAATCTATATATAGCAGAAGAAGAAACTTTTGAAGGCAACAACTCTTAATAAATTCACATGTACTTCAAACATTTTTTACTGGACCAGCCCTGAAACCTTTTGAATGTACCTCATACACAACTCTTTAAAATTGATCATTTAAAATAAATATAGGCAAAATAATACTATTTATATGGAAATATGTAATCTATAGTATGAAAATGCAAAAAGAAAATAAGCACATTTTTAGATGCTTTCTTTTCAAATCTTAAAACATGCAATCACTATTTCCATAACTTTGGATCTTTTGAAATATAATGCAATAGTTAATATAATGCAAAATGTTTACAGTGATGATATAATCTGTAAAAATAGTGTTTGTTCTTAAACTAAAATATATTGCAGTTTAACAATTCCATACAATAAAGCAATTATTTCAAGTTATTGAAAAATATGCATCAAATGAATGAAATGCAAACAAAAGCATATAATAAATAGCAATACTTTGTAGCTCCAATATTATATTTAATAGTTTGCTAAAATGATACTATAATGCAAACCATTCATTTTTAATTGCATGCAGCATGTGTTGTATGAAACAAAGTATTCTCTAAATACAGTAATACTATCAAGAAGCAGTTTTTGCAAATTTGCTAATAATCTCTCTTTGTAACATAACTGAAAACACCGAGATACACAGTGGCACAGAGGTTAATAAAAAACGAAATGTTTTGTAAATCTAGTAAATGAAAAATAGTTTACATATTGGATATAACTAAGCTTGCACAGGAGAAATCATCATCATACAAAATTATTAAGAAAAACGTTACAATCTGAGTGAAAAACTAAACATAATTATAAGCAATTCAAAATAAAAGAAAGAAAATGTTATGTATTTTCAAAAATTTTAATTGAACATAAACAGAAAACATTTTCAGTATTAAATTGACGATAATATATTAATTTACTTAAGCAAACTTTAACATATAAATATTTGCACTATATATATTATATCAGTAATTAGCATGACACAAATATTATGGTGAAAATAAAGTACAAAATTGCTTTATAGAACTTATTGCATAGTAACATCCTAGTAATTATAACCACTTCATGTGTTACATAAATATGAATTACATTACACATTTAAAGCAATTATAATTAACTTGAAAAAAGGTGTAAAGTGTGAGTGACAATTAAAATCGAATAAAACCTTGTATTTGGGTTATCAACACTTAGAAAATATGAAAATTTCGATAGATAATAGATAATAAACTAATACAATAATTTCAAATAATAATAACCTAAATACTGGAATTGCAGTTAACAAATATAGTGAGATTCACTACTATAGTATTTAGATTAATTCTCTTCTTTATTGAAAGTTTTATGGTATGATTTCTAAATACAGTGGTACTTCAGGATACGAACGCCCCAGCATACGAAATTTTCAGGATACGACATGAAATTCAAACATATTTTTGCTCCACGATATGAACAAAAACTCACCATACGACGTTACATTAGTTCGCAGCACCATTTTTTATTCACTTCTGTTCGTTGGTCTCAGTCTACGTGTTTGCTTTGTCGTGGAAGGATCTCGCTCAATAAAAGAAATTTTGAGGTATTATCAGAAAGTGACTGATTTTATTGAAAAGAAACACCGCGAAAAGGTTCACAATTGCCATATTGCTGCTCGGAGTAATGACATTTGCTTAAGTCATTTTAGAAACTCTTTGGATAGACATTTTACCAAGCGACCTCTATCCAGTGAAAGTGCTAATAGAAGTGAAGGAAAGAAAGCAACAAGCAGTGGATAAAAATTAAAAAAAAATAAAAAATAAAACAACACTAATTTTTTAAAATCTTTTCTAAGTTATTTTTAAGTTATTGTTACATTATGTTATGTAAGTTAAGTTTATTATCATTTCCCTTCTCCCTCTCTTCCGCCACCAATTTACACCTCCACCGTAGTCTATCCTCAAAGGTATAGTGCAAATAAAACTACATTTTTTTTAAATCAATTATTATTCTATTACGATTATTTATACATTTACAACTACAAAACACATTTTTCAGTGTTTTCCTTACTATAGTTTTTTTCTTAATGTATTACTTAGCTTTAATTTGAGTGTGTTTTTCATGTTAGAACAAATTATTTGGTTTTACATATAATCGTATGGGGAAAAATGATTCACCTTACGACATTTTCATGATACGATCTCAGTGTCGGAACAGATTAATTTCGTATCCTGAGGTACCACTGTATTGTTCAATCATTACTGCACAAATACAGAGTCCATTTTATGATTATGCCACCTTCTCCCAGCTTCAAAGAATATACTGCACCATATGATTATTCGATAGGACAATGTCGATGCAGAGAAGTCTATACATCCACTTTATTTGATTTTTGTTATTTTAGCAATTTTATCAGTATTAATTTTTTGCATTATTCCAAGTTTAAAACATAACATTATTTGTAAAATTAAAAAAATGTTATCATCACTATTATAAAACCCTTTCTTTTTTAAAAAGTATTTTATGAATTTATTATTTTATTTTAGATTATACAGGTTTTTATTTAATTTTAATCGTCCTGTTGTCACTCCATGGTAATTATAATTAATTTAAACATACAGTGATACCTCGTTTTTCGTCGATAATCCATTCAAAAACAATCAACGAAATCTGAAACCGATGTAAACTGAGGCAATTATTTCCATATGAATCAATGTAAAGCCAGTTAATTCATTCTAGACACACCAAAATATATACTAAAAACACACATTTTATGTAGAATAAATATACTGTTTAATGCTAAAACAATAAGAAATCAATATAAAAGATTAATTTAAAGAATAAATGAACATTTAACATGGCATTTGAAGGACTGCTGACTCTGGAAACTTTCTTTGGTCCCATGGAGGAGAAAAGGAAAGGAAAGCAATGGAACTGCTCGGCTAGACGCATGGGGTAGTGTTCACACAACAAGAAACAATGACACATTGAGCAGGAAAACATGTGGGTTACCCTTTGTTTTTGCAAAATTAGCAATGAGGTCATGTTGGCACACTGACGAATTCTGAGGCAACCGATGAAAACTGAGGTATTACTGTATAGCATAATTCATATTTATGTAACACATCAATTAATTATAAACAATAATTAATTCATAGCATAATCTTATTTACCAGATCTTTGAAGGAAAGCACTGATAAAAGGCAAAAATGTCCAAAATGCATTTACATTCCTTTAATTAATAAAGTATATTTTAACCAGTTATCTGGAAGTTCCTGTGTGATAAAATCTTTAAAGCAATTTTGCTATTAATTTGAAAAATTCAAATAGAACAAGAAGCAACCATACCACCAGAAATCTTATAATTGTTCTAGTTATATGCAAAATGTATAAAAGAAAAGGTTAAGCCATGTGCTCATATTCTACATATACTATCTGAAAATTTAAACTAAATTAATTGAAATACAGTATAACCCTAATTATCTATTCAAAGTAATGTGGATCAACACAACCTCAGATGAAATCGGTGTTTCAGACTAAAATTTAAATATAAAAAGTTACATGGTATCACTTTCAACTCTCTTTTTACACATTAGTGAATTTAATTATGTACAAGAAAAACAATTTTTACATTTATTATACAGCTGATACATACAATAGGTTTAAGAATAAAAATATATATTATTGTTGTTACATTTTAAAATGAATTGCTTGTCTCAGATTGAAATTAAATGATAAAACGTAACAAAAACAAATCCTTTTGGTATAAATGTTATTGTTTTAAACCTTATTTTATGAATTACAATATGAGAATAGTAATGTATTTACTTATGGGTTTATCTTGGTCAATGTAGAACCTTGGTTAACTGGAACTCAGATAATTAGAGTTCTACTGTGTTTTTAACTTAAATAATATATAACAATTTTTACTGTTGTTGATGTATCGTAAGTTCTCTACTGTATGTAAGGCATGTATTACAGTCAAAATTAATTTTCAAATAGCAAGTGTACTATAATCATAAATTCAATATAATAAACAGTAAACATTATTACAATAAATTTTCTTTTAATTGAGTATTCTTTAATAATTTCATAATCTTAAATGATCACAAGAGTTTAACTAAACATTTAAAAATATTGCTAAAAGTTACTTTTTGATCATTTATTTTCACTAGAATTTTTCAGGGAATTCCCAGGACTATAACATTTATACTAGGACTAAATGATATATTAATATATTTAACTATTTAAATAGAAGTTTTATGATAAATTTTATTTTAAACAATACAAAATAAAAGTTTAAGCAAAAAGTAAGTGAAAAATAGATAAGATTTTGCTAATTACATATAACAAAACATACGCAAAAATTAGTTTATGTAAAATGCAAACAAAATATGAACTAATAAGTAAGATATATAATTGCATGGATGAATTGACATAAACAAGGGAGAAGTATGTGTCTACTATTTGTTGGTTTGGTTGTACCTGTTTATAGACATATAAAACATACTGTATTAAGTAAAAAAATAGTAAAAAACCAAATCTGGCATTAATTACATTTAATAAATATATAAAATATAACATTTTTACAAAGGTACAAATAAATAGGTATTGTATTACATTCACAAAAAACAAAAATCAATATATAAAATAACAAAGAACATTATTAGCAGCCATTAAAAATTTTTGTTATTCTATAATAAAATTTTACTCATTTGCCTATGATACAAAACTCATTTAATTAAAATATATAATAAATCCAAGTTTTCTGTTTCAGTTTTGTAAATCTTATAAGACTTGAGTCTCAAGCAATTTTTCCAAAACTTGAAATGAGAAAACTGAAGTTAGCTGGTAATTCTAAGGTTAAGAACTCAAGTTATACCTATAACACACATAATTTTCCTAACAGCAACTTCTATTGAAACATTGATTTAGCAAATGAATTTATCAGCCAATTGTTTGTTCATTTTTTTCATCACAAACTAATTACCAATTACCATCAAATAATATCCTTAAATATAATTGATATTAAATTTTTATTAAAATATCAAAATTTCTTATTTCATACAAAATGAAGACTTATACATTATTTTATACATTCTGGCCAGGCAATACATGATACTTGGGACTCTGGAAGTTTTATAGAGTTCAAGAACCCCCTTTTTGGTATTGCACAACAACCTTGTCACAGATTCTTCAATCTGTTCCATTTATGAAGTAAATACTCAAAATCGATCTTAGCCTGGGGCCAGGAAGCGATATGAAGTAAATACTGTGCTACAGTAGCAAAGCCTTACTATGAAACAAGCCTTTGCTACTGTTCATTTTTATAGCCTGGACATATCATAAAACAAGCTGTACTTTCTTACTCTAATGCAGAGATTACATAACATTAAATTATTTATGCACAATAAAACCATATGAAAATATTTATATTATAACATTAAATGGTAGCCTGTAAAAACATTATTTTGAAAGTGCTTCAAGTCTCAAGTTCAGTGGTCCCCAACCTGTTCTCTGTAGAGACCTAAGGGCTTCATAAACATTTCCAGGGGCTCTGCAGCCACTCAACAAAAATAAAATAAATAAAAATTGAATAAAATTAAAGATAAAGAAACAATTTGCCAAGTTAAATTTGGTATTGCTGTTTTTCTCAATTACATATCTCTGTGAAGCAGGATTCTTTCCTTATACAAGTACCAAAACAAAATACAGAAACTGCTTAAATGCAGTCATTCACCTGCTATCATCATTAATTGAACATAAAATAAGAAAACTGAAGAAAATGAAACCATAGGTGTCTCATTAAACGTTTATACGTGATTTTATGTTATGTCTTAATTTAGGCCTACTCCTAGGCTCCCCAATAACAATATTCCTAAACACCATTAATTTGTAAGACATGGGATAGGCCTAAGAAGATCCATAATAGAAATGGATTCTTCAATCTGTTCCGTTAGAAATGGATTCAAAAAAGGCTCCACAATTCAAAAAGGTTGGAAATTGCTGTTCTAGTTCAAGCACTTTCAAGCATTATGCATCATCAAAAATGAATCTATTTCATACTGACTGCCGAGGTAGGCATAAAGTATAAAAAATTTTTTCTAAAATTTCTATCTTCAAGAAATGCCACTCCGATTAAATTTGTAATTTAAGTAAACTAGTAGTACAGATATATATACTTTAATACAAAATAAATTTTTGATTAAAAAAACACATCAATAACCTTAAGTTAATAATTAGAACCTGATGTTATTCAAAATAGTTTATTCATGTATGTTGAAATTCCTCATGAGCAAACTATATACTTACCATTACATGTTTTCTTAAAAATTTTTTTTTAAAGACATTTGATAGATATTTCCAAAACAGAATTATTAGTATTGCTGAGCTTTATAAAAAACACTATAAACAAAAAACCATAGGACTGGTTACTGACGCTACACCATTCAGGCTGCTATCATTTAAGCTCATTTCCATTGTGGAGTATCACATTGGATGGCAGACAAGTACAAAATGAGTCACATGACTCCACTTTGATGTCACTCGAGTGTTTCGCATAATGAGCAAAACAAATTGTAAAAACTGACTTACTTGACAAGCTATGTTTCACATAACAAGTGAGGAGAAGAGGGGAAGTCCCAGATTATGTGCATGCACCATCAGTCTGTGTTTAGCACTTGTTCCACTAGCATATTAGTTTCGCCTGTGATCACACATTTATCCAAACTTGTGTCCAGACATATTAGGTATAAACATCAACAACCATCGTCCATTATATAATAAACACACCAAACAATATGCTAAATTCACGGACTACGTAAAGGCTATAATTAAATATTAGAAATTAATTTGACAAGAGGTAGGCAGTTATGCTGTCATCTTATATCAAATTTAATGACCAATTTCAGATTAAATTTTTAAAATGTCTAAATTAAAAATTAATTATTTATAATTATTAAATTTAATATGAGATAGCAGCATATGCTAGTCAAATTAATTCATTTCTAATATTTAATTATAGTCTTTACATATCCCAAGAATTTGGCATATTGTTTGGAATGTTTATCAGACATAGCTGATTTTTTTGTTTTCTGCAAATTTTGAATTCACATTCCAGGTTGGTTCATTCTATTCAATACACTAGAAAAAATATGATGATTCACGTCCTAAACAATGTATATTGTAAAATTTTCTTTGAATAAAACATAAAATATTTTAGTATTTTTATTCAGCATGGAATGCATTATCGCATTTTACATTAATTTATATGGGAAAAACTGTTTCGCTTAACCAGTGTTTCACATTACAAATAAGATTCTGGAACGAATTATGCTCATTAAGCGAGGTTCCACTGTACAATGTTTAACAAATTGTAGTCTGCAGTCTCTTCAGAGTCAGAAAAGTTCTCAAAAAATCTATCAGAAATGTCATATGGGCAAGGCGAGTGACTTTTCAAGTAGTCACGACTGCAAGCGAGGTCGTACGACACATTGTACACATCCACCATCCAATTTGCAGCTCCACAATGAAGACAAGCTTAATCAATGGCAGCTGGAAAGGTGCAGAGTCGGTAAGTAATGCTGACTTTTTTGTTTATAGCGTTTTTTAAATGAGTGATAACTCAAATTTTCTGTGTGTTTTGGACATGTCTAGCATGTATGTCTCTATTATAAATAAAATTAAAAGAGAAATCGTTGGTATATGGCTTATAAACATTATTATTATTATTATTATTGCCTTAAAAAATGGTAAAAAAAGCCAAGGGCATCCTATTCTAGAAACTGTTTTTGAACAATAAACCTTTGTATTGTATTATCAATTTAATCTTAGTGTAATGATAACTCTTACCACCTTTTAATTTTATAAACGCGACAATGTTATTGTCATAATAAAATAAATTTCTCCAAATACAATTAACCTACCTTTGACACACGTGCATTGTTCGTATTTATTACACTTCTATTGTTCTCTTTACTACTCAGTTCCGTCGTCGTGGGTTCAAAATGGTCTCCAATCTTTCTATTTGTTAACTGAATGTTTCTAGCAGGATTACTTTCAATATTATTTGTTAAATTTAAGTTAGTCATTTCTTATACTTCGAAAATCGCCATACAAAATAGTAAAAAATCACGTTGTAGCTCTATTACGACATTAAAACAATTTAGAAATTAAAATGATAAATAAGGTGTAAATTTTCATTATATTAATAAATATACGTCAAAAAAATCAATTTAAAATACTTACCAACAACCCGTTCAAATTCGCTCCTCGACTGTCGTACTGAAATCGTATGAAACACGTGGTAATAACTTAAGTGTTGCCATAACTTTCAAAAAATTTATTAATTGACAAATTCAAAATTTTGTAAATATTTAACATAAAATTGAATTAATAATTATTATTAATACTAAATTTTGCTTAAATATGTACAGTAATATAATAAAATAATATGCAAATATAATAAACTTATAATAAATAAATTATTATTAACAAATATAATAAGCTTACGTTTTTACATTATCGATTTCTAATTAGATTTTTAAATTAAAATTGGAATTTATCGATTTTTCACATCTTACTTTATTTTTATAAATTTAGTAATAAGTAAACTATTGAATTCCAATATTAACCACGTCCCGACAACGACCACTTCTAACGAAAGATGTGTCGATTCAGTTTCGATATTGACAGTGTAATGTTTAAGCTTAGTTCACACTGAGCGCGATTCGCTGGCGAAAGCGAATAACCCGTCAAACGAGTCATGTTTCACCGGTTATTCGCTCTGTTTTTCACTTTCGCCAGCGAATCGCGCGCCAGTGTGAACTGAGCTTTGCGCTTTTAAAAGACTAGAGTTCACGTATAGCCTTGAAAATGCATTGTCAAGAAAATGTGGATATCAATAATGGTAATGTTTCCAAGGACTTTCTGTACTATAATTAAAATATAATATGAATATTTTAGAGTGAAATTTATTAGTAATACCAGTCGACCCCCCTATAACACTGTTGATTATTCCGTTTTATATGAATTCCATGTTGTACGAGTCACTTAGAATTTAGAAATACGTGTACCGGGCTGTGAACGGCTCACGTATTTGTAAAATATAAGTGTCTCGTACAACATGGAATTCATATAAAACGGAATAACCAACAGTGTTATAGGGGGTCGACTGGTACTAAACTTAAATGCATCAATTTAAAAAGCGAACCACGTTATTATGTTTAATGATACTTAATTTTGTTTATCTTTAGTTTTCAACAGGAAATTTGTCTGAAATGTTTTCTGTCATCATTTACCTCAATGTCAATGATTTACGGATGAAATTTCTTCAAATCCTGTTCACGTGTCACGAGAAACCACAATTATTTGTCTAAATTTCTGAACAGGTTTTATCTACACTTCATCGAATTTATCTGCTTGATACATTTCTTTCTTAATTTTTGCATTTCACTTACTTATGTGTCAAGTAAAACGCCCTGTATCTCCTGATATTCGATCGACGAAAACGACATCTTTGTTAAAGTAAGCGGCTGTCTTCTTTCCTTAGTGTTTGCCGTAATATTCAGCATCATCAGACGAGTAAAATTGAACTTAACAATAAAAATAAAAAAATTAAATTACTTTCGTCAAAATCAGTTGTTTTCTATGACATTAATTAATAGTTACATAAGAATTGCCATAATGATTTTGGCAATTAATTAATTATTACATTACGGCTTCAGTTCAATGTATTTTTCTTTTATCACGATTTAAAAATAAAAGAGAATTATTTAAACTCGAAGCACTTTTCTGTAGCATCGAAGCTAGAATATGGATGATTTTACTCAGTGGAGGTTTATTGTACCTGGCTTTCTTTCTTTTCATGATTATTGTTATTTTATCAAAAGCATTCCAGAAAGTATCGGAAGAACTGTACTTACTAAGAAAGAGAAATCGAAACTTGGAGCTTGAATTGGAAGAAATTATAGTACAACAACATGAAATTTGGACATTTACCAATCAACTCAACGGACCATTCAATTATGTGTTCGATTTTTTATGCTACTTTATTAACAAAGACGTGTCTACTTTATTTTTCTGCTATCTTCTCAAAAGTGAAATTCGCATTGAAAGTATTTTTATGATTTGTGCTGTAAAAACTTTTCTATGTATTTTAGTAGGATTATCAGCGTCTATTTTTATACAAAAACGTAAGAAATTTTATTTAAAAAATAAAAATAATTTAAAATCAAACGTTTTTCTTTCGTTTTTCTCTTTCAGATGCGAACAGCCTTTCAATATATAAGATTTGATGATCGCGATCTCAGTTTAGAACAGAAATTAAAGGTAAACTATTTTAAATTTGTTTTTTTTTTCATAAATAAATGTTAATTTTTTTGTAAAATTTAGATACAATAACGACAATCAATTATTGTACAGCTGTTGAATTGTATGAAGAGATTTGCTAAAGTATCTCTATGCTTATCCGTGAATGATTATTTCAACGTTACCAAGAAATTTCCCATTAAATTGTATTTAACTACATTTCATAATATTAATTATGGAAATTTTGTATTCATATATTTAATTTTTGAAAATTTTTGATGGCCAGTTCACTCTGTTTCGTATTTTGTGGTCTTCTAAACCTCAGGACAGTTTCGAGTCGCAAAAATTGATATTCTCGAAATGTTAATTTTGAACTCAACGTGTATTTTAATATAAGATTTCTTAATAATTACTTAATTATATATTATATAAAAGTATATATTTAGCAATTTGTTTGTTCATACACCTATTTTCTAATCTTTAACTGTAAATGTTTTCTTCAATCATACGCAGAGTCGTCAAGGGCGATCGTATGGCAGTGGTGAGGGACGACTATAGTCGTCAAATTCTTTTGGGGTATCGCCAAAAACTAGCCTAAAACTACCGCAAAAAATCACGTAAAAATGAATTATTTAACAAAAAAAATTGACTTTTCTTTACTAGACAGAACTGTTTATAAAATATTTTTCCGAAACAGTAATGAGAAAAAACGCGTGGAAAAATACTTTAGAAATTTCCCACGTTTATTCTCCACTACTAGGGATAGAACCATACCCGTCTAGTCCACTGTTGAAAGGTTATATAGAGTTCTCTACATAGAATATAATGTTATTGGCAGGTTAATATGTTATTTTTCTTACTTTTCATAGGATGTCACGTTTAATTGCGTGACGCCTGAAACGTGACTCGGAAAAGTGTCTTTCATAAGTCATATGACAGGATTTGCTGCACTTTCCTGTCATCATCGAAAAATTACATTAATTTTTAAGTTATGAATGCCAGAATCACAAGGTGTAGCGTTATTTTAATTTTAGTTTGGGAGTGATATCAGACGATTTGAAAATTCGTACAGGAAAACCTCGATTTAACAGAATTTGAAATACATATTACTGTACACATGTGTATTTAATTCACGTATAACTGCGTCTTTGCACTTTTGTGTAACTCATAATTAGAAACTTTATTAATTATTTTCAGTTTATTGTGTTTTGTAACTACATGATGTTAATAAAATGTTTATGTTAACTTTGTTACGTGTCTGTAGCTACATTCCTCTAAGTTTTACTACATTGCTAATGAAATCACACAATCAATGCAGCTGAGTTGCCAATTTTACTTATTTCTTTCTACATTCAGTGGACGTATGAACGATTCAGCTATGTAAATTACCCGAATTATAATGTCCTTGCTGTTTTTATAATAGCTGTAAAAAATAAACCAATTATAATGGAAGTAATGCGATTCAGGTATTTTTGTTAAAATATTTAGCTATAAATTTACATTTTGAGTTGGTAACGCTAATGCAGCTATCATTTCCCTACTAAGATATTAACGCAAAGAAATCCAAGTAAAGAAAACTGTACTAGGAGAACTTCGTACCTGAATAAAATACGCGACGATTGGCGAACTAATAGTAGATTATTAGGGGCATTAAACTAAAGCGATTCCACACTCTGCATAAGCAATCAATTCTTATCTTTGTTCTTAAACTTCCTGAACATACATAATAAACGATCGACAGGGTATGGGCTTCGTTACTCCTGCCACTGTCAAGATAGTTCAGATTATTCCTATTTTAAAGAAAAGAAAAAAAAAGCTCAAAAATATTTACCAAAAGTCAATTGAAATTTTCCAATGCATTTACATTAGAAATCGAAAAATCGGTATACTGTCATTATAATTACTTTTTGAAATTGTTATGCAAGGTGTAACACCTTAAAATATACAGGTCATTACGAAATTCCTCTTACAAACTTATAAATTACTTACAAATTATTTCAGCAAAATTATGATAAGAATTTTCGGTAATATTTTTCCAATAATTTCTTTATTAAGAAATAATTTCTTTATTAAGAAATTATAGAAGTTTAATCTTCAGTGACGTTATTTCCCGGTTCTCGTTCAAATGAGGATAAATTCATGTTTTGTTTTTTATTTGAATTGCAAGGTTTTACTTAAAAAATATATATATATATATATATAAGTAGATTCATCTTAAAGCTGTCCATTGCAAAACGCTCTTCATTAAAGAAAACAGACAGCCATTTTATAACACTGAGGTTCGCCGTAAATTACCATCACGTCGACGTATTTTTCAACCCTGTAGTTAGATATGTTAGCCATGAAGATCACCGGTAAGTGAATTTCAGTGTAATGTAACAAGTATTCTACATTAGCTGTAAAATACAGATGAAATCATGCCATGTTTACTAATGGAGAACACTTAGAAATCTGAACGGCTTCGTGGGCAAAAGCAAGAAGTGCTTAAGAATCATTGAACGATTATTCTTTGTCAGACAGCAAGTAAAAATAGAGGACGAAATTAAAATTGTTAAAATATGAGTGTCATTATAAATACGCCTCGTATAAAAGAAATAAAATCTATTAAGTTGTAAAGGCTTTGTAATTTTACAAATAATTTCAGAAGATATATAGTGTATAAGATGACTAATAAAATTTTATTTATAGTTTTTATTTTAATTAAATTTTGTGTTTCAGAGTTCGAGTTCTTGATGTTGATTCAGTACAGACTCAAATTTCCTTCTAGTTAACAGTTTTACTTGAAAAATATGTTATATCGAATAGCAAATAAAATTTTCTTTATGATATCTTTGTTTTCTCTGCATACGAATAATTTGAAATTGCACTAAATTGGAGAAAAATTACTAATTTTGTGTGTTAGATGAAAATGTCACGTGCAGTTTATTTGTTTGCATTTTTTAGATAAAAGTACCAAATTCCGGAAAGTATTTCGAAAGTACTGTACAGTACGTATTGGCACAGAAGAAAAACAGATTATGCTCCGTATTTGTAGTGATGGAATTTTCTCTTTTGTGCAAAATTAGGTATCTTAACGTGGTAAGAATTTGTGGTAAGATGGCTTGTGTTGTCACTTAAAAGGAAATGGCCGATTAAGCTCAGTGGAAACTTTGAAATCATAGCTACATCATACATTAAAGCCCCCTTCTTATTTAGGAAAGCCACCATTGAAAAGAAACTCGGAAAAAATTGAGAAAAAATTTCCTTTCTTGTAGTAGAAACGAGTCTAGAAAATCGAGTTGAGTAAGTTTTAAGATTTTCTCTATGAATTTGGAAAGAAAATTGCTTAAACCAATATCAATCAACTTTGAGTTGTAATTCGTCAATACGTTTGATAATGCCGTACACCTGAAGTTGATTGCTATTAGTTAATCGGTTTCTCTTGTTCACTCGAAATGCTGCAATCGATTCTTTCTTAATTTTGATTATGTGAGTTCTGACGTTATCACAATAATAACTAATACTTGACACTACATTTTCTTTTACGCATCTAACAAGAATATCCTTTAAGATCTAATGTCACATTTTAAAGACTTTCAAGAAGAAATTCTTATAACATGTAATAACTATATTTTCACACACGCAAAACGTTAACCATATTTATTTCAACTCTTCACTCAATATGTATTGTACTATAAATATCTCTTTTCGTATTCAAGGATTTAACTTGGTCCACAATGAGGTTGTTAGGAAGTGAGAGATTGAAATATATGATTGATAAGACAAGCATATTTAGGTCTAACGAAGATCAATAAAAATTTCTGATAATTTGATCAGACTTGTATCAGACTAGACTCAGACGTCCTTTACAGGAGTGGGCTAATGTCGCTACTGCTTCGTGCATTCAGATGATCCAGATATATTTGATTCAGGATGCCGGAGCAGTATAAACCTAATATTGTCCATTAACTTGATAATAGACAATATTAACTTAATATTGTCCATAAGCTTGATTGAAATGTGATTAACTAACACATTTATAAAGAAAGTTGCATAATTGTATGTGAAATAGTCTATTACTCACATAAACTATAAGTAACACAATGATAAGCATTCATGTATCTAAAAATAGGCAAAGTACAAGAAAATTTCGGTTGGTTTCAGAGTGGTAGCAAATGTATTAATAGTATTACCATTATAATCTTATGGGACTTTCTTTAGTGGGACTTTTCTTTCTAATGTGATCTGTGGTCAAATGGTGCATACCTGTATTTTAATTATTATAAAATGACAAGAAGCTTAATTTTCAGGGTTTTATAAAAAACTGTACATGATAATAACGAATAAAATCATTATTAAGTCTGACTTTACTGGACATACAGAAAAAATCTTCGAATAATTTTGCATTTCTTGCCGTTTCAAGGTGCCCCGAGTCCAAAAATATAAAAATCTTCGGTGGTTATCTTTTCACCATTTGCAATACTTTCCCTCTGTTATGTATAACAATGTAGGGAAAGTAAAAATTATATCTTCACACATTACAACATTAAAATTTATAATGCATTTTACGTAGAGAGAAAACGGACCATTCCAAATTACAGCAAATCTTTACAATTATAGCATTTATATACGGGTACTATAAATGTAAATAGTTTAAAGTGAAGTAATATATGTTTTTTATCATAGAATTTAAGAGGAAGAAGTAAATTAATTACAATGAAAGGAGTCAAAGATAACTTTTTAGAAATTAAGACGCGTTATCTTACAGTGGATATCCTTTTCCGTTTTAAGATTACTGGAGAATTAACCTAATTACGAGTTTCACGAACATTTTATATGAGTTAACTCTGTAGCGTAAGATGCAACAATTCATCAGTTTGATTTTCTTTTTATTTCTATATCAGAAACATGCATTTTGCTCTAAATTAATGTTTAACGTGAAGGCAACAACCGAAAATCCAGAACGTTATAGTCGTTTCTACAGATGTAAGTTTCATTAATAATTAATTAAATTAATTAATTTAAAATTATTAAATATGTTNCATGCATTTTGCTCTAAATTAATGTTTAACGTGAAGGCAACAACCGAAAATCCAGAACGTTATAGTCGTTTCTACAGATGTAAGTTTCATTAATAATTAATTAAATTAATTAATTTAAAATTATTAAATATGTTTATTAGGGTTATACTTGCTACCAGGAGAAAAATTTATATCCCATTCTATATATAAGCCTATCGATTGTACCGATATTAAAGAAAGTGGCATAAATTCATCAGGAATTTACAGTATATGGCCAGTATCACATGCTGAAGGTTTTCAAGTGTATTGTGATATGGATACCGAAGGCGGAGGATGGACGGTCAGTTTGATAAGTAACTTTTTATTTAAAATCTGGACCTTTCTGTTTTTCGTTAGCTCTGTTTATGTAGGTGATCGGACGTCCGAGGCTGTTGAAGCGTTAGTTTACGTTTCTGGGGAATCCGGGATCGAATACGTGCTTCCGATAACTCCAGAAATTTATTGAGAATGGTCTAACCCGGATTTGTTAGGCCCTGATCCTGACTATTCAGGTGCCTGGCTAAATCCGAATGTTCCCGATAAAAATACCCTCTTAGTGCCAACAGAACAGAAAGAGTCCAAAAGAAACATCGTCCTTCTATTAATTATGTTTTGAATTTTTAAGGTTTTTCATAGGAGAATTTCTGACGAAAATTCTACGAATTATTTTCGTGAAATTTGGGAAGATTACTCTTTGGGTTTCGGTGAATTGGATAGTGATTTCTGGTTAGGTAAAATATTCTGCATTGATTAATATTAAAGTTTTTCAAGTTGTGTTTTAGTATCGGTAATATCTAATGTACTTTATTTAGGCAATGATAAACTGACAGCGATAACCAGTCAAGGAAATTACACAATGAGACTCGATAGAGAAATTAAAGGCGGATTCGCTTTTCATAATTACATGGATACATTCAAAATTGGAAATGAATACGAGTTATATCGATTATATTTAACCAATCCCTATAAAATTTACGGTGAGTTACACCAGCTTGTTTAATTTAAAGCATTACGCATAATATTTGCGTGAGTAATAAATGTGATAATTTCTTATATTTCAGTGCCTAATCTGTCGGGCTATACAAATTACCTAAATTTTAGCTCGTTCGATAGCGACAATGATTTTTTAGAAGACCTGAACTGTGCTGATGTTTACAAATATGGTTGGTGGTTCGATGGATGTTTAAACTTCGACATATATTTTCAAGGGAAAGATTACATCGATGTAATTAAGAATACTCCGTTGCATCAATATATGTACAAAATGGAAGCGAAGATAAGACGTAAACCTTGTACTAATTGATTTGATTCTTTCGGAAATTTTAATTTCAAAATAAAATATGCATTATCATTTATCATAATTAATTTTAGTAATTTCCATATTCTATTGTTATTAATTGCGAAGACCATGACAATTTCAGATTGGCAATCGATAGCTGTATCGTCTTCCTTGAGACTGTGTTTCCAGATTGCGATCGTTCAGGTCACTCACAAGGATGGGAGATCAAGTATCAGGCTGGCATTGATATGGAAACAATCGATCTCGTTGCATAACCTGTTAACTATGAAATAAATCGATGATTCTTAAATTTCATCTTGAAGGATCTTTTCAGAATAATAGTTAGGTTAATCGGTTTGGCAATTTTTACAAAATGAACAACCTAAAGGAAATTTGAAAAAAAATTATCAATTATACACAGCATTTGAAGATAACTATGCATGAGAAGAAAGCTATAAATTTCTTTTATGAATGCTGGGTACTTTTTGATATCCCTGAGATGAAATAATTTGTACACGGACTTTCTTAAAATCCAAAGAAACTACAATTATGAGATTTGTCTGGCGTGCCAAATATGATTAATTAATTAATTAACTGAAGTATGTTTTATGTTTTATTTATTCAGCACAACGAAGTGCAGTTGATAAGCCACAAGACATTTATTACATTCTTTATTTAATCTTTTAACAGCTATTTTGATAATTGATTATTATTGATATTTAACTAATTTAAATACGTTTACAATTAATAGAATATTTTCTGTTCATTTTTCCCCGAATTTTCTTTTAATCTATATAATTATTAACATGATTTTCTAATATTATAAACGTTTCTATCATTTTATAATATTGGAAGCCAATTTTCATTTATTTTTATGAAAACAGTTTCTATGGCTTTTTGTTAAATACAGCATTAAAAGTTGATTTTTTAAAATTATTATAGTGATGGATAAAAAAAATTATACATTAAATATGCATGGACAGATTCAAGTTAAAGTTATTTCTTTTACCAAGATTACTAAAATTGAATTTCATAATTTAGAATTAAATTATAGTGGTAGAAAATAATATAAAAGTGTTTATAATTATTTGTACTGTACAATTTCAAAACTATTCTGTGTAATAATTCGACTCTGACTTAATGGCTATTTTGATATTATTGATGACAAAAGTTTAAAATTATTGATTTCCTTATCTGTCCAATGTTTTTGTTTGACAGAGTTGAATTGTTTGGACCACGTGGCTTGAAAAATTTCATCAAGATCCTCAGCAGAATGTGACACGTGTGAAAGAGGACCACTGAGTCATAATATTTGCATGTGCAACTATCTGTATGATGTTGCACATGCAAATATGATGTTGTGTATGATGTCGACCTACATACACCATGTGTATGTTGTGATTGGGTAAATCAAATTAGCAAGCATTGACACTACTGAGACTTTATTAAACTAATTTTTTCACATTTTTTCCTTAATGCATGAAATATTATTTTGTACCATAAATAGTACTGAAATATTATAATGTACTCAAAATGTACTAAAAATCTAAGTGTACTTTCAATGTATTCGAAAGGGCAAAATGTACCCGAAAAATACAAATGTACTAGTAATGGCAACGCTGGATATGACTCTGTGGATTTTCACAAATGCCTGTTATCTTCAGGATTTCAGTTACAAATGAGGCAGTTGCCCGCGAAGAACTCAGTTGTTTCATTGATGATGAAGAATGTGTGTTTCGTAGTTTTTCAGATTCTGAATATGTCAGGCCCTACGCACAACTTCTTATTTACTTGGTATGATGGGTTTTCAGCCTTCACTACTGAGCAGTGGCGGCGCAAGACCTAAATTCGATGTGGGCAAGGTACATTTCGCGAGGCCCTCTGGTGGCGCAAGAAGACGGATTTTATAAAATAAAAAGCAGTTGAAACTGTCAAATTTTTATTCATAAAAATGCAAAACTATATTCTTTGACTAACATTAATTAAAGAAAAATAAAAAAAAAGAATTAAAGAAACAGAAATTTCCTGCTTTTAGCCTTACTGAACTTTTTAATAATTGTATCGTAATTCATCTTAGATGCTAAATATGCTTCAATAGATAAAACTGCCAAAGCTGAAAGTCTTTCCATGCCCATTGTGTTTCTTAAATAATTCTTTATTAGTTTTAATTTTGAAAAGCTCCTTTCAGCGTAGGCAGTACTTACCGGTAATGTTAACAAAATTCGAATGACAATGGAAATATTTGAGTAAATTTCTTTGAAGTTATTTTCTGTTATGTATTGGAGCAGCTGTTTCACATTTTTAATGAAGTTGGGTAAATTTGGGATCATTGTTTGTAATTCTTCATATAATTTATAAGGTTGGAAGTCACTGCTCTCACCCACTCGCAGGACTGAGTGTAAATCTTGACAGCTTTTTAATATTTGCTCTTTTGGAATATTTTTTAACTTGCAATTCATCGTAGACTGCAATTTCTTACTAACTAAACACATTCAAGAAAACCTTTAAATATGCAGCCGTATTTATTAAATTCTAACGTTTTCGGTCATATTCAATGACCTTTATCAAGAAAAAACGGAAAAAAATCGAACTCCGAACTTTAAACTTGAATTAACGATACAAGCGTTTTGGAACGTTTTTTAAAAAAATATATTCTACTGGAATAACGCCATCTCTATATAACGGTTGTCATTATATATGGATTTGGATTTGCCAAAATCCATAAAAACGATAAAAGCTTAAGGCCTGTCGTTGATAAAGAATGCGCACCCACAATATTATTGGAAAGGTTTGTCAATGAGTTTATTCGCAAAAACTCGCCACCATATCAATACAGCGTAAAACAACCTTTAGAACTTCTACATAAAATGGCAAATATGAAGTCGCAAGAAGTTAAGTATATGACCGTATTGGACTTCAAGGCGTTGTACCCTTCCATCCAACTAGAACCATGTTTTTGCCATTTACGGGATTTCCTTTTAAGCAAGATCAAGCACCCAGAAAAGAAAAGAAAGCAGATCTTAGAGTTGACGCATCTAGCAACTTTTTCATCTATTTTTAACTTTAAAGGTGTCATATACACGCAGCAGAAGGGCGTCGCCATGGGAAGCCCAGTGGCGGGTACTTTATGTGAAATGGTGTTAAGAACGCTAGAAAATGCATTCGTGCCGAATTACGAAACACAAATTCTAATGTTCTAATGGAAAGTCAAACCCAACTTACAACAATTCTTAAAGGACATTAATGACAACAAGTTCGGCCTCGAGATTGAACTCGAGCAAGAAAGTGATACGCGCATACACTTTCTGGATTTATCTATACAACTTGACAGCAAAGGGGATTTTCTCACTAAAGTATATAGAAAGCCTACGTACAACCCGATATTTATCTCATGGAATTCGCACGACCCGCCAACTTACAAACTAGCTGCATTCGGGCGCTCATCGCACGAGCTTACTCACACTGCAGCAGTACCAAAGACAGAAACGAAAAGCTGTGTTATATCAATAAAATAGCTAAGAGGTATGGAGTTAATATTAAAGCTATTACTAACCAAAGTAAGACACGTAGCAAGGTGCGAAACGTACAAAATACAGAAGAGTTCACACTGATGGAATATAAGGCCTCACTGAGCAGTGTCTATAGGCGAATAGGAGCAGCTACGAAAAAAAATATACAAAAGGAATCCTACTATTTACCAATTGCTAAGGGCAGACAAAGATGGCGTAGACAAAAACACTCTTCCAGGGGTCTACAGAATCCCCGTTACAGACACGCGGAGGCAGAATATGATGTTCTACATCGGAGCTACCGGAAGATCCCTCAAAGAAAGGCTGTCAGAACACCAGAGAAACATAAGAAGCGAACAACCGTGCACTGGCGACTTACGTCTTAGCTGACCCCCAAGAGATCAAAGCTGAATGGGACCGAGCCAGATTGATACAAATAGTTCGCGACAAAAAGCACCTCCGGTACGCTGAAGACTGGCATATCTGCAAAACAAGCCAAAAAAGATTAGCTATCAACTTCCGAGATGCAAGCAAAGTATCGGCAGCCTGGCGAGCAAGTATATTATAAACGTCAAGAACGATGGAAGCGGCAACTTACTTAAGGGCAGAAATCTTAAGTTAATGTATTTGCTAAACACATTGTCTACTGTGGTTATATAATGACAACCGTTATATAGAGATGAAGTTATTCCAGTAGAATATCCTTTTTTAAAAAACGTTCCAAAACGCTTGTATCGTTAATTCAAGTTTAAAGTTCGGAGTTCTATTTTTTCTGTTTTTTTTTTGTTTTTTCTTAATAAAGGTCATTGAATATGACCGAAAACGTTAGAATTTAATAAATACGGCTGCATATTTAAAGGTTTTCTTGAATGTGTTTAGTTTTTAACTTGCTTAGATCATAGAGAAAACCGAAATTTTCAAAATGTTGATTTAAAGACATAAATCTCGAATCCATATAGCTTATTATAGAATCAATTATGGTGTTAAAAAAATCTGTTTCATACCAGCTTTTGGGAGACTGTATAGGTTGTTCGCTGCCTTCGTAATCGAACATCCTTTTCCTTTTGGCTACCCTTTCATTTTTAAAGTCATAACTGTTCATAACTGCTATTCTCAATAAATTGACGAGCGTCAAACAAGCATTTTCGAATCCAGTTTGTCGATATTCTTTGATCCAGTCACGAAATGTACACAAATGTTCAAGAGCAATGCTTAAATGGACTTGTACCGATTGCCATAATTTGCTTATGATATTAACATGCGATAATATCTCATACCAGACATGTAATAATATGATCAATTCTAAACTGAGCATTTCGTTTAAAACCGAATCACAATCACTGAGAATCCTTGAAATACTGTATATTAAAAATGATCGGTCGAATAATCTGCAAGTAAAGCGTAAAGGTCGTCTTATAAAAATCATAATTTTGAATTAAGGTAATTAGCTGTAACTATTACGTGATTTTGCTGTCACTACATCTAGGTAAAGTACGTGATTGAATTATAAAGTAAAAGTGGAAGATCCAGTTTCGCTGCTTGAACTGGAACTATTGAAACTGATCCGAGTGCGAAATGTTCGGACGGAACGGTTCCTGGAAAACATTACGTAACGTCGGAATTGCTTAGTGTGTTGGACTAGACCGGTCCAACAGACTAGTCCGTGATCGCTTTTATATAGGAGATAAAACGTGCATCTGTATTATTTGTTAAATCTGCTCCAAATTATTCTTATTTGACTCAAAATCTGGAGAAAATATAGATTACCATAAAACCTGGACTCCTTATTCTTACAATGATTTCATCACCCCTTATTATCTCTTAAACCTTTTGTTCGATTTTCACCAAATATTTCACACTTAATCCGTTTTCTTTATTTGTTTCCCTCGGTATTTCGCAGTAAACATAACAATAGTAAGCTGAAATAACCAAATTTGTAATATTGTTTTTAATGTAATGGTTTAAACGGGCAATGCCGGGCATCTGTTGCAACAAATAATTACTAACTCTAATAAAAATATACGTTTTAAAAATATCTTTGTAAATTTAAAATACCATATATTGATTTGATTATTACTAAAAATCCATGGAATATCTTCATTAGTTCAAGTTCAAATTCACATAAAGAATTTACAGTTTCGTGGAAAACCTCTCTTATACAGCATCTAGAAAGATGGGCTGGCGAAGATATTAGGACATTTTGGGACTAAATCATAATATGATAATTAACAATCTTATTGATACATTGTTCCTGGATAAAAGTAGTATAGAAAATGATTATGAACAGATATACTAAGTACTGTACATAATAATCCCCATAGTTACAATATGATAACTTTATAAATAAATAACATATATTTAAATCACGTAGGCCAGTTTTTAAGTTGAAAGTCCAGTACATACGAGTAATGCAATTATAATCGTCCCTACTAAAGTTGCCATTTCGGTTCGTTTATTTTTAAGTCTTTAAGGGGTAATATAATTGTTTATAAATTGTTACATTGCACATATATTTCCTTGCGTATATGTCTTAAAAAGCTGTGGTTAATTTAGTTATCGCAATTAATTACATCAACATTACTATTTTCTATTAAATATCTACATTTATTAAAAATTCTTAATTATAAATTAATTAAAAAAAAGAAAAATATCATATCAATTTGCCCTAAAGCACACTCAAGGAAGATCTAAATTTTTCGAAAAATAAGGCTTATTGAAGTTTAATGGGGCCTCATTGTTTGTTTAATTAATGAAAAACCTTTAAATTGAAGACAAATGATACAAGTAACACAATAAATTAGCATCGTTATTATTATAATATTAATATTAACTATTTTTTACTATACGATTAGTGCTCATTGTTAATGAAAAAGTATTAAAAATTTATGATAACAATTCAATTATAGTAAGCCCATCACACTTGGGGGCCGAGGTATTTAGCTCTGTGAGTGCTTCTGCAGGAGACAAAGCGATAGGAAGTGACCTTGATTCCTACTTCTAAGCGCATGTCTCCTGCATGCTTTTACTGGCGTTAAGCTTTTGTTTAAATTAGACCAATCAGAAAGCATACTGAAACGTCCTTTGTTTGATTTGTTTTCAACTGCAATTTTTTGTGTCCTTTGATCTAGTCTTTATCTACTGTCAAAACGAAAGGCGACTCTTACAGGAAACAACTACATCGTGCGTGTGAGCGTTTGTCTCAGTTATTTTGAAGGCCGAAATGAATTATAACGGATCAAACGGCAAAGAAATTAAAGAACTGATACTTGATTCTTCAAGAAAGAAACATTCCAGATTACCAAGATTCGAACATACTGGTCAGCAAGAACTGCCGATTCAACAAGATGGCGCGACTCCTTGTAAGAAAAGAAAATTCGACGATTCAATCAAGTGGGTTCAATCTTCTAATTTACTTACAAAGGATTTAAAATTCGATGGCAGCGGTTCGGGAATTAGGTCGACGCTTTTAAATGAGAATTCCACCGAATTAGAAATATTCGAACAATTATTTACAGAAGAAAGTGTAAATTTAATCGTACAAGACGCTAATCGTCATCATCAATACTTAAAAAAGACACATGAAGTTTCCGAACGGATGTTTAAATGCGAAGACACAAACAGAAACGAAATTATGCTGTTTCTGGCATTGTATATTAGAATAAGGCAGGGAAAATTCTCGTCAAATTGCAAATATTTGTCTGTAGATTGGTCATGGTGTGAATCGTTTTTTTACGATACGATGGAAAAAAATCGCTTTTTCATGCTAATGGAAATGTTGCAATTTGCAGATTCGCCTAATCATCAAATATCAGACAGATTACATAAACTTTGTAGGTTAATGAATAGCATGAGAAATTCGTTTACAAATGCATTTTATCCTTTCGAAAACCTGTGCATTGATGAAATACGTCTTAGCTGGAACGACCGACCATTTCGTAATTGTGATTCTTTGCATCGGAGTCAATTTTATGCAGATTTAGTTACGCTGTCAGATTGTAAAACTGGATACATAGTCGATTTTAT
The DNA here is from genome assembly GCF_000671375.1 of Centruroides sculpturatus. Classification (NCBI taxonomy): domain Eukaryota; kingdom Metazoa; phylum Arthropoda; class Arachnida; order Scorpiones; family Buthidae; genus Centruroides; species Centruroides sculpturatus. Next base: position 568,000 of record NW_019386694.1, on the reverse strand, counting down.
TACTTATACCGGCGAAGATACGGCAGTTTCACCTTCGTTTCCTCAGCATCACGATCTGGTCGTATTAACATTATTACAGCCTTATTTGGGAAAAGGTCATAAATTACATCTGAATAATCTATCTACGTCTACCTTATTATTTGAACGTTTATACAAATATGGGGTTGAGGCATGTGGTTTTGTAAAACTATCAAGAGATCATTTTTTCTTCGATAATAATCATTTAAAGACAAAAGTGATAAAAGAATTCGATAGAGGCGAATCGCACTTTCAATACTTCAAAGAAAGCAAGAAAATTTGGAAATCGTCTGCAATTGAAGAGCACGGAATAGTCGAACGTGCGAGCTTATCTAAAAGAAATGCCCATATCATTGATATTCCACTAAATTGGTATACAAACTTATTTTTACTTATACTGCGCGTTACTATAAGAAACGCTTATGTGTTACGCAAAACAATGGGCGAAAATAACGTAAGTTTTGCAACATTCAAAGTGAATCTTCTCAAACAAATCGATGCTAAATACGGCACGAAAAAGTGGGGAAATACAGGTGATAGTCTCATTTGTGAGAATATATGAGCGGCAATTTTCACAGGAAATATCGTTTACTCCGGAAAAGTAAAAACAATACGACTGCTATAATTGTTATACTCTATACTGGAACTGAAAAAGCGGAAATCATTCAACGTGCAATATATTCATTGTTCCATGCATCATGGTTTTAATAGAGCTAATCTATAGTTACGTCAAATAAATCACATTGTGATATTTTATTGTCGTATATATTTTTTGCTGTTTGCAATAAAAACGAAATAATTATATTGTGATGTTGTTGTACTTTTCTTAAAAATTAAATACTCATATACAGAATAAAATTTAGTTAATTTCTATAAATTTCAGAGACCGATTTTAAACAATAAAATCACTGAGTCAAATTAAAAGAGTGCCGAATTTATAATAGATATTTTGATAAGATTAAGGCAAGGGCATCTACGGACTAATAAATAAAAGTTTAAGAAAATTACAAACTTTATAGCTATTTACGTAAATTCTAGAGTAAAGATAATTTAGCTTTCGAGTGACGCGTACGAGACAGGATTTATATTATCGTTTATGAATATCGGTTCGTCATAGTTAAGAATAACACTACTCAACATATAAAAGACTTTTATGCAAGTGATAGTACAGTAGGCGAATGCGGATGTATGAAGCACCTTATTTTTTGCGAATAGAAAAAGCATAATTTTTGAGAACATATATAATTTGAATTGTAAAATACAATTTTCACTTTTTTCGTTGTTATATATAAAAAAGAGAAAATGTATAGCGATCGAATAACCTCAAGAATTTAATATTTTTGGTATAGGGGCCTTAAAATAAAAGAATAGTTTTAAGGATATACCAACATACACACATGTATATTTGTACATATGTATATATTTAAAACTTATTAATTTTATATGTATACACATTTAATGTATAAATTTCTCTCAGTCTATGTTGTAATATGTTTATTTCTAACTTTTTACATAATACAGCATTTCATCGCGAGTTTTTAAACAGTAGTCTAATATTTTGTTATAATCTTTAGAGGATAAATGCGTGAGAATTCGTATTGTTAATATTCTACTTTAATTACATTTTAATTGATATTTACATGCAATTAGCCTTATTAGGTGTAGACAGGTATGGCTCCCATTAGACTGTAATTACTTTCAATGCTTGTCAGTTGCATTGACAGGTCTACTTAGGGAATAATAAGGCTTAACTCCCTACCCATTTCCGACATAAAAAATTCAGTTAATTCATAAAAAGGTTTATCACTATGCGTAATGAAATACGTCGATTGTGTAAAATTTAATTAAATAAAATGTACGTCCATTGAAGTTCAATCATTCTTTGTTTTCAGTCTGACTTTGTTCGATTTGGCATAACCACCTTCATTTCTTTCAGTGTGGAGTTTATTTATGAACAATCTTAATGAATTAGTCAATCAAAAATACATCCTGTAAATTATCATATTAACATTAAAAATATGTAGTAAAAAAATAGCTATTTTATGATGAAGAGGTAAACTTTTATTACAATAAGCTATATCACTAATTTATGCAGTTTTAACAAAACACGTGTAAAGTGATAATTGTTGCTTTTAAAATATCATCTTTAGTGACATTTTAAAAGCGTTGATGGGATAACGAATCTCACGGGAGTCATAATGTTTTCTTCTAAAGAGGCAAGCTAACTACCAAGCATGAACAAACAACTTAATTAAAATTGGAAATTTCTATTCTTAATCTTCTACTTTAATTAAATTGTTTATTAATACTAAGTTTAAAAAATTGTGATATAATATAACGTAAAAAATTGGAAATAAAATATGGATATTCTAATGATATTTGGGAGAACAGATTTATTTAAACTTATTATCTTAAATTAATGAGAAATTTTTTCATTAAATGTGTATATATGTATAATGAATTTCTATTAAATGTATAAATATATACAACATANAAGTTTTAAAAATTGCAATGTAATATAACGTAAGAACTTGGAAATAAAGTATTAATATTCTAATTATATTTGGAAGAACAGAAAATGCTAAAAATATTATTAGATAAACTTATTATCTTAATGAGAAATTTCTGCATTAAATGTGTATATATGTATAATGAATTTCTATTAAATGTATAAATATATACAACATATGCATGTGTGTATGTACTTTACAGTACATTCAGACACAATTTAATATTTGATTTAATTCGAAAAATAATTTATTATAACTGTGATAAGTAATTGCATTTTACGTACTGTAAGTCTACTATACTCGATAGTTATTTATAGGTCGATTTTTGTAACCAAACGTTAAATAGGCTTTTATAAATTAGTAAAATTGTAAGAGAAAAGGCTAACGGCGGCGATACACGTTAAGTTAATCTTTAAAGGATTAACCATGCTTGCCTGACCTTGAGTAATTTCTGGTAGTGTGTGGGGAAAAATTTAACAGTTTTCGCGAAGTGTACTGACCACCGGAGTAGAATTGAAGAATCATTTGACTTTCCTGCACAGTGTCAGATTGCCCAGGCCGACCTTAATCTGTGTGCCGTTGTGTCGTTCAGTTGTGAGACCGCTGAGTAGTTAGAACAATGTCTCGTGAATGTTTGAAAGAATTATTTTCTATAACCTTATTAACTTTTATTATTTATAACCTAAAATATTAATTTTTCAGGTTATAAATTATTTTTAGATAAAAAATTTTTTGAGTAAATTAAAATTATAAATAATTTTATTATTTAGAAAACATTTCAATTCATTTCTTCCGTTTACATAAAACATCTTGATACTTTATGCCATTTTCTTTTACATTTAAAAAAAAAAACTATTGTTTTAATATTCAAGTAAATTAAAACATGACAACTTAAGATAAGACAAAGTTTAATAAATTCTTTTTAATTATTAATTAAATTATAAAATTAATTTGGATAATAATGTTTACAATTTTTACTAGTATCGGATGTGGTTGAGAATTATTAATATATATTCGTCTATAAAATCTAATCCATTAATTTTTTTGGTAGTAAAATCGACTTGCCATTGATCTTTCGCTGATAAATAATGCTTTTTAACAAAATCTATAGCCCAAGATTTCTCTTGAAATTTAATTTTGTGTTCTGAAATACATCCATTAAAAAATTATTTATATGAAAAATTAATTTTGTGATCAGTGCTACCCAAATAACTACTACTACTACTCTTTACACCATAGATTTCTATACACACTTTTTCTTTTCGAGTTTTAACATAATTTGTTGCCAATAAACATTCAAGAACAACCAGTATGTCGTCATCAGATGCAATGGCCGACTGACTGACTGAGAGACAATGGCGTAGCGAACATAACTGGCTCCCGGGGCACGACACTATATTGACGCCCCCTCCACTCCAGAAAGAAATCTTGTTTATCTTGGAAAACATTTGGCGCCCCTCTGCGAGTGGTGCCCGGGGCACGTGCCCTACTTGCCGCACCCTAGCTACGTTTCTACTGAGAGGTTTTCTTCGTGTGTGAACGATAGGAAATTCTGAATTTTCTCAACGTTGCACTTTTGCATTTAATCTTAAAGCTATTAAAGACACGAATTTGGAATTATTGCATTATACACATAAAAATGTTTGTGTTTTTCAATAGATAATTAAAAAATTTAAAGCCTCTGAATGTTTAAGCAATATTACTATTTAATAATTTTACTAATATATGAAAATTTTACAGATAGTTAGTTTGTTAAAAATACAATGAGTTGTTCTCAGTCAAATTATTATAATAAATTTATATATTATATATATTTATAATAAATTTAAAATATATTCAAGATGGGATATTAAAGTTTTGGATAGATAGTTATAGACTTATTTATTTATTTATTACGCATACTGGATACACTCCTTGATGCAGGGAGCAAAACCATCTCCCAAAGAACAAAACACATAAATACAATGATCATAAGATCACAAACAGATTATACAATAATAAATTAAATAAATAAATTCAACAACGAATAAAAAAATTCGAAGTGAAGTTTCTCTTCAATAAGAATAAAAAATAAATACCTTATAAGTAAACATTTTTTGATGCAAAAAAATAATAAATAGTTAAGAACTAAACTATCTTAAGAGAATAATCCATTTCCGTTGTCAATAATATTAGTTTTTTGACTTCAGGCAACAGAAAAACGCCGAAAGTCTGCGGAAGTAGTATCGAAAGAGGTCCCAGCATTTTGTCTGTTCCTGAAAATAGTTAAAAGCATTTTTTAATCAAAAATATTAATATTTATTTCAATAATTGTCAAAATGTTTTATAAAATTTGCTTAAATTGTAAGAATAATAAAATCAGTAAAATAAATTAAACTATATTTCAATGAATAAAATATTAATAAACGAAAATAAATATTAAAATAATAACCGAATGTCAATAAATATTATGAGAAAAAATGTAATAATTTAATAAAAATTACATGATTACAAAAGGACTAATGAAATAATTTCAATGACTTAATTTCAAACAATTAATTCAGAATTAGATACAGAAAAAAAATAAAAGTGTGATCGAGAATGAGAGTTTACATGAGATAAAAAACATGTTTAATTTAGCCTAGACAAAGGTTAAACAGGAAAAAATTTTCAAACCTCTTTTTCAGATGTTAATATAGATTTTTCATTTGGCAAAATCCATTTATTCTCCACGATTTTTTTTGGTTTAATTTTATTGTTCAACTTTCCTGTATTGTTTCTTTCCTTGTACGTAAATATACCTGAAAAACATAATATTTTATGTTTAGCGTATGTGTTGCAGTTTTCTCTTTGTAAAAGTTATAATGCATATCCAAAAACCATCACGCTTCTCAAACATGCAGTTACATTATCCGTCCAAAGTCAACACAAGATATAAATGATTTCAAATACTAATAAGCAATTCAAGAATGAGAAAGTGCAAAAAGTGATAAAATTCGAATTTTAATTAAACAGATACAACAAAATTTAAAATATTTTTTATTCAACAAAGAATCTTCTGCTTAAGTAAAATAAATTGTAAAGTATTTTTCCACTTTAATTTCATTAACAATGCAGGAAACATTAATTATCTGATTTAGTGTTAAAATTATTACACAATCGAATTTAAAACTTTTATAACTGTTTAATTGTAAAAGAAATTGAAAGCCATTGTGTTATAAAAATAAGAGTAATAACATATCTTACCATATTGATCATTATTATCGATTTCTGCATCAAATTGTTCACAATTGCTTGAATTAGACTCTGATTCAATGTTATCAGATTGAGATGCATTGTTTACAGGTTCATATTCTTCGTATATAACGTTTTTCACTAATGAATACATTTCCAATTCAACAAATTTTCTAAATAAATATCGATGGTTAGACTCTGATTCAATGTTATCAGTTTGAGATGCATCAAATACAGGTTCATATTCTTCGTATATTATGTTTTTTACTAATGAATATTTTTCCAATTCAACAAATTTTTTAAATAAATAGCGATGACGTAAGCCTTCATTAGAAAATCCTGTCATCTTTAATTGTTGTTTTGTACGAAGTTTTTTATCTGCCAGATTTTTAGCCAGATACTGAAAAAATTTCAATATATATTATAAATATTAAATTTGATTCATAATATTCAACAGTTAGTTTTTTGTAATTGACGAGCGACTTTAATAACGCGATGACAGGCAGCTGCAAAAAGTGGATGTAATTGACAATAGGAAAAACATCGCTCAAATTGTCGTTTATTGTACATTATCGCAGAGTGATAATGAAAATGTTAAAACTTGATTGACGATAACACGGGGGTGTGCAAAAGTAGGTATTCAGTTAAGAATCTGAGAAACACAAATGTTTGGCATTCATTTTTATTACTTTTATAATGTTTTATTAGTTCGTATTCTTTTTTTTGTGATTTAATTTGAACATAAAAACAAATGTTTTTCTTCCTATATGTTTTTCCATAATAACATATACATACTTTTGCTTCATGTGTATATTAACTGGACTACAATATTGAAATTGTAAGTATTCACTTGTACTGTGTTGGTCTGGCTATTCGACTGTTATTTGCTAATTTCGGGAATGGAATTAGATAGATAAAAACCGAGACCATCCTAAGAGAATCTTAGGGAGCCCAAGTATCGATTAACTATATACGGTGTCCGGACTAGACCGAAAGTTGTGTGATTTTTTTTAAATAAAAAAATTGACAAAAGAATTGCCGCTTCGCATTGTAACGATGTCACAATATATTTTGGTCGTTGTCATTGTTTGCCTATCTGTTGAGAGGCAAATGTCTGTCTACTCTTTAACTGACAACAATTATTATAAGTTAGTAAAATATTTAAAAATTGAAAATGTAGTGTAAAATTGAAAATGAAAAGATTTCTGTTTTCTTATAATTGAGGAGTGAAGCAATACAAAGGAATTAATACAAAAATTTAAAAAAGAAGCAATGTTTTCGTGTACACTTAACACGAAATATTCTTGACACGCTATTTGAGTTTATTTTTTATGAAAATAAAAAGATACAATTTATAATTTTCTAATACACTCACCTGATTAAAATCCATAAAATCAGTGTCGTTAAAAAACGACACATACCCTCTAAAAAATTCGCCTCGGAAACCTGTGAACGAACATTTCACAATTACTGGTTATATATTTTCGTAATAAACTTATTGTGTTAATAGTACAGTGAACTATAGATAACATTTACAGGCAACAACTTTTAAAACTC